>NW_026043915.1:140000-343126 GCF_937001465.1 Orcinus orca | reverse complement strand
AAGGATTTTGGGGCATGAAGGAAGCCATTTAAGGGAGGTTATTAGGCAAAGCACAGTAAACAACGGTAAGGTTGTTATGCAGATTTACATCCAGGCCTCTTTCACTGACGAGATTGCGTTAATACTTAGTCATCATTCAATTCCTGGTCCGGAGAGGGACACACCCTTAAAAATGGAGATATCCTTAACAAATGTAAATTTACTTTATAAAAGGACATTTTCTACTTGGTTTTCAAAGATTTTCCTGGGTTGGCTGTTTTTTAAATTAATCAGCCCAAAATAATGCTTTTGTCAAAGGGAGATATTTTGGGGTGGTGTGTTCTGCTCCCCTTGACATGTTTGTGCCATAATTTGCTTATGAATTCATCTACAGAAGGACATCCTGATATCTTTACTTTTTTAGCTCGTGGGCTCTCGAGCACAGGCTCAGTAGTTGGGGCGCACGGGCTTAGTTGCTGCGTGGCTTGTGGGATCTTCCTGGATCAGGGATCAAACCCGTGTCCCCTGCATTGGCAGGCAGATTCTTAACCACTGCGCCACCTGGGAAGTCCAAATGCTAGCTTGTGTTTGAACACAGTTTTTCAAAGCAGTTGTCTAAATACAAGAGGTGTGCTTCTTGGATCCTAAGGGGTGAGACTGTTTAGATTTGGAAAAAACTGCCCAACTGTCTTCCAAAGTTGGTCGTCCATGCATTCCACCAGCATCGTGAGTATACTCGTGTCTGCTCGTTTAGTATCTGTATATCTTCTTTGTCCAGGTGTGTGTTTCAATCTTTACCAAATCTTAATGGGCTTGTTTGGTATAATTTGAGTACAAATCCTTTATCAGATATGTGTTCATAAAAATTCTCAGTAAAATAGAAGTAGAAGGGAGTTTTCTCAAGTTGATAACAAAAATCTGCAAAAACTGTAACTTCACATTATGCTTAATGGTAAGAAACATGAAACTTTCCCACTAAGTTCAGTTAAAATTCAAGGATGTGGGCTTCATATCCTCATCCTGTCCTTTATCTGGTCCACAAGTTGAGAGCAAAGAGTTCAGTACAGAGCTGACGTATGAGAGCACAGGCTCCGGACGCGCAGGCTCAGCGGCCATGGCTCACGGGCCCAGCCGCTCCGTGTCATGTGGGATCTTCCCGGACTGGGGCACGAACCCATGTCCCCTGCATCGGCAGGCAGACTCCCAACCACTGCACCACCAGGGAAGCCGTCTCCTTCAATTCTGAATCATAATCTTGCTGGTAGAGTATTCTTGTTGTAGGCTTTTTCCTTTTAGCCCATTGAATATATCCTGTCATTCCTTCCTAGTCTGCAAAGTCTGCTGAAAAGTCAGCTGACAGTCTTATGGGAATACCTTGAACATAACTAGATGCTTTTATTTCACTGCTTCTACGACCCCTCTTTACCTTAAATTTATAGCACTTTAAAATATGTCTTGGTGTGGACCTGTCTGTCTTTATCTTCTTTGGGACTCTGTGTTTCCTGGACCTGGATGTGTGTTTCCTTCCCCAGGTTAAGAAAGCTCTCAGTTACTATATCCTCTAATATGTTCTCTGCCCCTTTCTCTCTTCTCCTCTTTCTGGGACCCCTGTGATGCTCATGTGAATATTCTTGATGTTGTCTCAGAGGTCCCTTTACCTATAGTCTTAATTCTTTTCACTTTGTGCTATTCAGCTCGGGTGGTTTTCACTACTCTGTTTTCCATTTCACTGATCTGTTCTTCTGTATCATATAATATAATGTTGCTTCCCTCGTGTGTGTGTGTGTGTTTTAATCTCATTGACTGTATTTTTCAGCTCTTTTTGACATTTTGTTCCTGTTTGTCGAAGTTCTCACTATGTCCATCTATTCTTCTCCTGACTTGGGTGAGCGTCTTTATAATCATTACTGTGAACAGTTTTTTTTATCGGGTAGAATGCTTATCCCTGTTTTATTCAGTTCTTTTTCTGATGTCGTGTCTTGTTACTTCATTTGTAACATATTCCTCTATTTCCTTATGTATCCTAATTCTCTGTGCATTTTTACTCATTAGGTTCAGGTTGTTACATTCCCGGGTCTCAGAGAAGTGGCCTTATATAGGAGATGACTGATAGGGCCCAGCAGCACATGGTCCTCTGGCCAGCAGAGCCACATGCTCCAGGGGTGTCCCCTGTGTGGGCTGCACACACCTTTCTCTTACGGCAGAGCCAACTTCTGTGGACAAGCTGGTAGGCGGTATTGGACCCTGGCCTAAATGGTTGTAAGGCCCTGCAGTATGTGATTGCCATAGCCAAGGCAGCCCTCCGTTTTGGGTGGCCGTGTGGTGCTCCAGGTGCATAGGTGGACAGGGTAGGCCCCCAGTGTGTCTGGTTGTGGGGCCTCTGGTGCAGGAGTGCTATGGTCATGGTGGTAAATGGGGCAGGCCCCCGATTCTAATCAGTTCCAGGGAAGACTCTAAAATGTTGCTTGCCAATGTCTCAGTTCCTAGTGGGAGTCCCAGTTGCCTCTTGCCTTTCCAAGAAGCTCTCCGAGATTAGCAAGTGGGTCTGACCCAGGTGTCTTTCACACTACTGGCTCTGCACAGGGACTGAGAATGTGTGAGATTTGTGTGTGACGTATGAGAGCAAAGTCTCAGTTTTCTTTAGCCTCCAGCTTTCCTGAAAGTAAGCCCTGCAGGTTTTCAAAGCCAGACCTGCTGTGTTCTTTTCTTCCCAGTGCAGGAACCCTGGGCTGAGCAGCCTGATGCAGGGTTCAGACCCTTCCCTCCGTGGGGAGGACCGATGCGATTGTGATATCTTCCAGCTGTGGGTCACTGTGCTCGAGGTGTGGGTTCCAACTAGACTGTGTTTCCAGTCCTCCTACCTGCCTTGTGGTTTCTCCTTCCTTATATCTTTAGTTGTGGAAAACCTTCCTTGCTCGTCTTTAGGTCATTCTCAGAGATAATTTCCATGTAAGTTGTAGTAATTTGGGTGTGTCCGTGGCAGGAATGGAGCTCAGTATCTTCCTACTCTTTCATCTTAATCCCCTCTCAAGAATTCTTTTAAAATATATGCATTTATTACTGTAAACATAACTCTTTGTATTGCATTGTTTTTCCTGTATTCCATAAATTTAGGTACTTTGTGTTTGTAAATGTGTTTGCTTTAAGATTTCTTTTAAATTTACCTTTTGATTTATTCCTGTATGCATTGGCTATTCAGGAGCTTATTTTGTTCAATTTCTAAGTGTTTTTGAATTTTCAATTATTCTTTTTAATATTGAATTCAGTTTCATACAACTGTGGTTGGAAATGATCCTTGATATGATTTCAGTATTCTTGGATTTTTGAAGACTTGTTTTGTGGCTTAACATAGGATCTACCCTAGGAAATGTTCTATGTGTACTGAAGAAGAATGGCAGTTTTGCTGCTGTTGAGTGGAATGTACTGTATATGTCTGTTAGGTTCATTTGATATCAAGTGTGTGTTCAAGTTCAGTGTTTCCTGATTGATATTCTGTCCGGATGATCTATACAGTGTTGAAAGTTGGGTATTGATGTTTCTTACCATTATTTTATTTCTGCACATTTTCCCCTTCATGTGGGTTAATATTTTCTTTATATGTTGAGAGACTCCAATGCAGGATACATACATATTTATAATTGTCATAATTTCTTGATGAATTAATCCCTTTATCATTATATGATAACCATCTTTCCTTTGAGAGGTTTGACTTCAAGTCTTTTTTGCCTGATAATATACTAGTCAGGCAAGTATGATTTTTATGGAGTATTTTTTTCTCATCCTTCAATTTTATGCTATATATGGATTTAAAGTTAACATGAATCTCTTGTACATAGTATATAATTGAACTTTCTTTAATCCCTTCAGCCACCCTATGGATTATTTAAATTGAAGTATAGTTGATTTACAATATTACATTAGTCTCAGTGGTACAACATATGGATTTAATATTTTTATAGATAATGCTCCACTAAAGTGATTACAAAATAATGGCTATATTTCCCTGTGTTGTACTATATATCCTTGTTTGTTTAGTTCAGACATAGGGGTATTGGATTTAGAGAAACAAACTACTGTCTTTCCTCCCCCACTTCACTCATCCCACCAGTAACCACTAATTTGTTCTCTGTGAGTCTTTTTCTATTTTGTTATGTACATTCCTCTCTTGAATTTTTTAGATTCCACAGAGAAGTGAGAACATAGAGTATTTGTCTTTCTCTAACTTATTTAAGGAGGTATACATATTCTAGGCCTATCCACGTTGTTGCAAGTGGCAGAATTTGATCCTTTCTAATGGCTGAGTAATAGTCTATTGTGTATAGATACCACATCTTCTTTATCCACTCATGTGTTGATGGATATTTAGTTTGCTTCCATATGTTGGCAATTGTAAATTATGCTGCTATGAACACTGGGATGCATGTATCTTCTCAAATTGCTGTCTTCATTTTCTTGGCACATATACCAAGCGGTGGAATTGTCGGCTAATACGATAGTTCTACTTTTAGCTTTTTTCAGAACCTCCATATTCTTTTCATAGTGGGTGTACCAATTTACAATCCCGCCAACAGTGTACTAGGATTCCCTTCTCTCCGTGTCATGAACAACATTTCATATTTGTAGACTTTGGAATAATAGCCATGTTGAGAGGTGTGACGTGATGTATCATTGTGGGTTTTTTTGTGAGTCATTCATGAAATTTAATTTACAAAAGAAGGTGATAGGCTGGATGTGATCTCCAGGTTGAGTTTGCTAATGCCTGGTATAGGCTAATTTGAGGAGAATTAATACATTTACAATGTTATTTATTGCTTCATTTTTTCAGGTTGACATTTAATGATTGGTAACTGATTAAAAAATTTTTCTCCCTAAAGAATATCTGAAGTCTGTCGGTTTGTTTCTGTTTTATAAATTAGTTCATTTCTATCATTTTTTAGACTCCACTGTAAGTGATATCATATGATATTTGTCTTTTTCTATCTGACTTACTTCACTTAGAATGAAATAATGGCATTTGCAGCAACAGGGATGGACCTAGAGATGATCATGCTTTTTCATTTCTGCGTAATAATCGATCGTGTACATGTACCACTTCTTTATCCCTTCATCTGTTGGTGGACATTTCGGTTGCCTCCATGTCTTGGCTGTTGTAAATAGTGCTACAGTGCATATTTGGGTTTGGGTGCATTTGTCTTTTTTTGACTTGTTTTTTGTTGTTGTTGTTTGTTTGTTTTTTTTTGCGGTACGCGGGCCTCTCACTGCTGTGGCCTCCCCCGTTGCGGAGCACAGGCTCTGGACGCGCAGGCTCAGCAGCCATGGCTCACGGGCCCAGCCGCTCCGTGGCACGCAGGATCCTCCCAGACTGGGGCATGAACCCGCGTCCCCTGCATCGGCAGGCGGACTCTCAACCACTGCGCCACCAGGGAAGCCCGCATTTGTCTTTTTGAATTCTGGTTTTCTGCAGATGTATGCCCAGAAGTAGGACTGCTGGATGATAGGGTAGCTCTATTTTTACTTTTTAAAGGCTTCTCCATACTGTGCTTTATAATGGCTGTTACCAGCTTACATCTCGCCAACAGCATAGGAGGGTTCCCTTTTCTCCATGTCCACTCCAGCATTTATGGTTTGTAAACATTTTGATGATGGCCGTTCTGACTGTGCGAGGTGATACCTTCTTTTTTTTTTTTTTTTGATACCTTCTTGTAGTTTTGATTTGCATGTGTCTAATAATTTGGGATGTTGAGCATCTTTGCATGTGGTTTTTTTAAGCACTGTGAGAAAAAGTTACATTTGACATTGGCTTTTTGAAAGTCTGTTTTGAAGTTTTGTTCGATAACTACCACAGGACATTTATTACGGGCAGGTGTCATTTACACCCTGGCAGTCCTTGTGAATATTAAGTGCCCATAAGCACATGTTTTAAAGTTGCTGTTGTGGAAATGGGTACAAGCAGTAGGATTTCCTTCATGCCCCTCTCTCGTTACTTGGGTAACCACAGCCACTGTGAAAGACAGGCTCCTGGATTGTAAATTAGTGTGGACCGTACCAGAACAAACACCCAAAATCTTGTGCTTTGTTACTTCTTTTTTTTTTTAATTTAATGTTTCTTTTTTTATTGGAGTAAAGTTGATTTAAAATATTGTTTGTGGTAGGCGTACAGAATCTTGTTCAGTTATGTATATTCATATGTCTATTCATCTTCACATTCTTTTCCCATATAGGTTATTAGAGAGTGTTGAGTAGACTTCCCTTTGTTTTATAGTAGGTCCTTGTTGATGATCTCTTTTACATGTATTAGTGTGTAAATGTTTTTCCCAACCTCTTGATTTATTCCTTCCCCTCACCTTTCTCACTGGGTAACCATAAGTTTGTTTTCTAAGTCTGTGAGTCTGTTTCTCTCTCTTTTATTTTATTTTTTTGGCTGCACTGCAAGGCATGTGGGATATTAGTTCTCCCAACACCAGGGATCGAACCCACGCCCCCTGCAGCGGAAGCATGGATTCTTCACCATTGGACCACCAGGAAAGTTCCTGTTTCTCTCTTGTAAATCAGTTCATTGGTATCAATTTTTAAATTTCACCTGTAAGTGGTATCATATGATATTTGACTTTCTCTTTCTGACTTACTTCACTTAGTATGATTATCTCTAGGTCCATCCATGATGCTGCAAACAGCATTCTTTCATTCTTTTTCATTTCTGAGTAATATTTCACTGTGAACATGTACCACTTCTTTATCCATCCACGTGCTGATGGATATTTGGGTTGCTTCCATGTCTTAGACATTGTAAATTGTGCTGCAGTGCACATTGGGCGCATGTGTGTTTTCCAGTTCTGGTTTTCTCTTGCTATACACCTGGGGGTGGGATTGCTGGATCATATGGTAGCTATAATTTTACCTTGTAAAGCACCTCCATACTGTTATTTATAGTGGCTGTTACCACCTTAGATCCCAACAACAGTACAGGAGGGTTCTCTTTTTTCTACAGTCTCTCAAGCATTTATTGTTTGTAGAGTTTTTAATGATGGCTATTCTGACTCACGTGAAGTGATCCCCCATTGTAGTTTTGATATCTATGCTGCTAATAATACACGAATTAGAGCATCTTTTTAAGTGTTTTTCTTTTAAACAGTGTACCTATTACCTATTGAAATAGGACATTGAAAGTCTGTTTCTTTTGAATTTTTTTTTGCTTACCTACCCCTGGACATTCCCTGATGGCAGGTGTCATTTACAACCCTACGGTCCTTGTGAATATTAAGTACCCATAAGCGTTGGTTTTAAAGTTGTCGTTGCAGGAAAGGGCAACCAGGCAGCGGAAGTTATTCATACTCATCTTGATTGCTAGGGAAAACAGAGCCTTAGTGGAACTCCTGTTCCTAGGTTGTAAATTAGAGTGGAAAGTGCCAGGACAAATACCCAAAAGCTTCTGTCACGTTGCTTCTTGTTTAATTTTTATTTCCTATCAGAATAAATTTGATTACAATGTTGTGTTCTAGGTGTACAGAATCTGGTTTATTCATACGTATACATATATCTAATCAGGTTTAGATTCTTTGCCATGTTGGTCATTACAGAGCATTGAGTAGACCTCCCTTGGCATCCAATAGGTCCTTCTTGATAATTTATTTTATATGTATTATTAAATGTATGTTAACCTAACATCCTAATTTTTCCATTCCTTTCACCTTTTTCTAAGTCTGTATGGGTCTTTCTCTGTGGAAATATGTTCATGGGTATCAATTTTTAGATAACGCCAGTAAATGATATCATTGAATATTTGTCTTTCTCCTTCTGACTTAGTTTACGTAGTATGATTATCTCTAGGCTCATCTGTGGTGCTGCAGAAGGCATTGTTTCATCTTTTCCATGGCTAATATTCCATTGTGTACATGGACCACTTCTTTTTTGTCCATTCATCTGTAGCTGGGCATTTTGGTTGCATCCATGTCTGGCTATTGTAAATATCGCTGCAGTGCACGTTTGGGTGCCTGTGTCTTTCTGAATTCTGGTCTTCTCGGCTAATAGGCCCATTAGTGGTTTGGCAGGATCACATAGTAGCTCAACTGTTACCTTTAAAAGGCACCTTCATTCTGTTCTGATTAGTGGCTGTTACCAGTTTACATCCCAGCAACAGCATAGGAGGGTACCCACTCTCGGAAACTTATTCAGCATTTATTGTTTGCAGACATTTTTTCTGATGGCCATTCAGACTAGTGTAATGTGATACCTTTTTGTAGTTTAAATGTGCATGTCTCCAGTAATTCTTGATGTTGAACATTTTTTCATGTTCTTTTTAAAAAAAAAAAAAAAACTGTGAGCAAATTTACCTTTTGAAATTGTCTTCTCGAGAGTTTGCCCTGTTTTGAATATTAATGTCCATTCCTGACCGCAGGACATTTTTTGAGGGCAGGTGTCATTTAAAGCCCTGCATTCCCTGTGAATATTAAGTGACCATTAACACTGGGCTTAAAGCTGTTGTTGCGAAAAATGGCCACAAGGCGGCAGCATTTCTCCATTCCCAAATCTGTTTACTGGGGCAACAGAACCCTTCCTGGAAGTCGTGTTCCTCGGTTGTAAATTAGAATGGAATGTGCCAGGAAAGAAACGCATAAGTTTATGTCTCATTACTTGTTGTTCGTTGTTTTAATTTAAATTTTTTAATCGGAGTAATGAGTAGAATATTGTTTGTTCTAGGTGTACACAATCTGGTTCATTTGTACATTATATATATCCATGTACACATCCACTTCCCATGTAAATTATTACAGAGCGTTCAGTAGACCTCCCTTGGTATATGGCCGGTTTTTTTTGTTTTTTTTTTTTGTGGTACGCGGGCCTCTCACTGCTGAGGCCTCTCCCGTTGCAGAGCACAGACTCCGGACGCGCAGGCTCAGCGGCCATGGCTCACGGGCCCAGCTGCTCCGCGGCATGTGGGATCTTCCCGGAACGGGGCACAAACTCGCGTCCCTTGCATCGGCAGGTGGACTGTTAACCACTGAGCCACCAGGGAAGCCCTGGTCGGTCTTTTTGATATATATATTTAATATGTATTTGTACAGGTATGGAAACCTTCATCTTAATTTATCCATTCCTTCCACCTTTCCTTTTAGATATGCATAGGTTGTTTTCTAAGTCTGGGAATGTCTTTCTCTGTGGAAATATGTTCATTCGTGTCACTTGTTAGATAACACTTTTAAGTGATTTCATAGGATATTGTTTTTTGCTTTCCGACTTACTTCATGTTCTGTGATTATCTCTAGGCTCATCTATGGTGCCTCAAAGAGCAGTGTTTCACTGTTTTCCATGGTTAGTATTCCATTTTGTTCATGGACCACTTCTTCTTTATCCATTCATCTGTTGCTGGACATTTTGGTTTCTTCCATGTCTTGGCTATTGTGAAAACTCCTGCAGTGCAGATGTTGCAGCCTGTGTCTTCTCGACTCTGGTCTTCTCAGGTGATAGGCCCAGCGATGGCCCTGCTGCGTCGAATGGTAGCTCAATTTTTACTTTTAAATGCAGCTCTTTTCTGTTCTCATTATTGGCTCTTACCACTTTACATCTCACCAGAAGCTAGAGGGTACACAGTTCTCTAAAACCCCTTCAGCATTTATTGTTTGTAGACTTTTTGCTGATGGTCAGTTGACTGGTGTGAGTTGAAACCTTTTTGTAAATTAGATTCGCATGAGTCTAATAATTCCTGATGTTGAGTTTTTATCCATTTTCTTTTTTTTTTAAGAGTGAGTGAAACTTACCTTTTCATACTATCTTCTTGAAAAATTTGCTCTGTTTTGAGTTTTTTTTGGCCATTCCGTACCTCTGGACATTTTTTGAGGGCAGGTGTCATTTACAGCCCTCAGTCTTTGTGAATGTTATGCGACCATTAGCTGTGGGTTTAAAGCCGCTCTTGCGGGGAAACGGCCTCAAGGCAGCAGCATTTCTGCATTTTCAATTCTGGGTATTTGGGCAACAGAGCCTTCCTGGAAATCGTGTTAGTAGGCTGCAAATTAGAGTGGAATGTGCCAGGGCAAACCTCCAAGAGCTTATATCTCCTTACTTCTTGTTTGTTTTTTAAATTTAATTTTTATTTTTGATCAGAGAAAATTGGCTAAAAATGTTGTGTTTTTTCTAGGTGTACAGAATCTGGTTCATTATATCTATGTGTCTATCTATTCATCTTTGGATCCTTTCCCATGTAGGTTATTACAGAGTATTGAGTAGACCTCTCTTGGTATTCCATAGGTCTTTGGTGATTATATATTTCATATGTATTAGTATATGTCTGTCAACCCCCATATCCTACTTTATCCATTCCTCACACCTTTCCATTCGGTTTACCATAATTTTGTTTTCTTAATCCGTGAGTGTCCTTCTCTTGGAAATAAGTTCATGGGTATCAATATTTAAGTAACGCCTATAAGTAATATCATAGGATGTCTGTCTTTCAGTTTCTTTCTTACTTCAATATGTGTGATTATCTCTAGGTCCTTCTATGGTGGTGCAAACAGCACTGTTTCATTCTTCTCCATGGCTAATATTCCATTGTCTTCATGGACCACTTCTGCTTTGTGTATGGATCTGTTGATGGACATTTTGGTTGCTTCCAAGTCTTGGCTATGGTAAATATTGCTGCAGTGCAGGATTGCCAGCCTGTGTCTTTTTGATACTGGCCTTCTCAGGTGATAGGCCCAGCAGTGGGCCTACCAGATCCTATGGTAGCTCAATTTTTACATTTAAATGCACCTCCACTCTGTTCTCACTACTGGCTGTTACCAGTTTACATCCCACCAGCAGCTAGAGGGTACAGAGTTCTCTAAAACCCCTTCACCATTTATTGTTTGTAGACTTTTTGCTGATGATAGTTGACTTGCGTGAGTTGAAACCTTTTTGTAGGCTAGATTTGCACGAGTCTAATAATACCTGATGTTGAGCTTTTATCTTCCTTTTTTTGAAAAATCATGAGTAAAACTTACCTCTTCATACTATCTCCTTGAAAAAGTTGCCAGTTTTGAATTTTTTTGGCCATCTGATACCTCAGCACAATTTTTTTAAAAACATCTTTATTGGAGTATAATTGCTTTACAATGGTGTGTTAGTTTCTGCTGTATAACAAAGTGAATCAGTTATACATATACATATGTTCCCATATCTCTTTCCTCTTACGTCTCCCTCCCTCCCACCCTCCCTATCCCACCCCTCCAGGCGGTCACAAAGCACCGAGCTGATCTCCTTGCCTCAGCACAATTTTTGAGGGCAGGTGTCCTTACAGCCCTGAGTCCTTGTGAATGTTAAGTGACCGTTAGCTGTGGGTTTATGGGTTTAAAGCCGCTCTTGCGGGAAACGGCCACAAGGCGGCAGCATTTCTACATTTCCAACTGTGGGTTTTTGGGCAACAGAGCTTTCCTGGAAATCGTGTTAGTAGGCTGCAAATTAGAGTGGAATGTGCCAGGGCAAACCCCCAAGAGCTTATATCTCCTTACTTCTTGTTTGGTTTTTAAATTTAATCTTTATTAATTATCAGAGCAAATTTGAGAAAAAATGTGTGTGTTCTAGGTGTACAGAATCTGGTTCATTATATCTATGTATCGATCTATTCATCTTTGGATCCTTTCCCGTGTAGGTTATTACAGAGTGTTGAGTAGACCTCTCTTGGCATTCCATAGGTATTTTGTGATTATATATTTCACATGTATTAGTACATGTCTGTTAACCCCCATATCCTAATTCGTACATTCCTTACACCTTTCCCTTTGGTTCAACATAATTTGGTTTTCTGAATCTATGAGTGTCCTTCTCTTGGAAATTATTTCATGGGTATCAATTTTTAGGTAACACCTATAAGTGATGTAATAGGATACCTGTCTTTCGGTTTCTTCCTTAGTTCAAGTTGGGTGATTATCTCTGGATCCTTCTGTGGTGGTGCCAGCGGCACTGTTCCATGCTTTTCCATGGCTAATATTCCATTGTGTACACGGACGACTTCTTCTTGGTGCATTTTTCTGTTGATGGACATTTTGGTTTCTTCCAGGTCTTGGCTATGGTACATGTTGCTGCAATGCAGGATTGCCAGCCTGTGTCTTTTTGATTCTGGTCTACTCAGGTGACAGGCCCATCACTGGGCCTACCAGATCACATGGTAGCTCAATTTTTACCTTTAAACACACCTCCATTCTGTTCTCAGTACTGGCTGTTACCAGCTTACATCCCACCAGCAGCTAGAGGGTACACAGTTCTCTAAAACCCCTTCAGCATTTATACTTTGTAGACTTTTTTGCTGATGATCCTTCTTACGGCTGTGAGGTGAACGTTTTTGTAGACTGGATTTGCATGGCTTTATTAATTCCTGTTGTTGAGCAGTTTTCCATGCCCTTTCTTTTTAACAAAAAAAAAGAAAAAGAATACAAAGTGTGCGTAAAATATGCCTCTTGAAGTTTTTGTTTTGAAATATGCACGTCTTTTGAGATTTTTGCTCGATTTACGACCCAAGGATTTGTTTAGAGCGCAGGTGTCATTTACAGGCCTGCAATTATTTTGAATATCAAGTTACCATTAGCACTGGGTTTAGAGCTTCTGTTGCGTGAAACGGCCACAAGGTGGCAGCAGTTCTCCTTGACTAAATCTGGTTACTAGGGCAATAGAGCCTCAATGGAAGTCGTGTTCTAGGTTGTAAATGAGAATGGAATGTGCCAGGAAAAAGCCCCTTAAGTTTATATCTCACTACTTCTTGCTCGTTTTTTAAATTTAATTTTCATTTTTTATCACAGCAAGTGTGATTACAATGTTTTGCTTGTTCTAGGTGTGCAAGATGTGGTTGTTTTACACATATACATATATCTATTGTTCTTTGGACCCTTTTCCCAATAGGTTATGACACAATGTTGAGTAGTCTTCTCTTGGTATTCCGTAGGTCTTTGGTGATTATATACTTCACCTGTGTTTTTATATCTCTGTTAACCCTGACATCCTAATGTATCCAGTCCTCACACCTTTCCTTTGGTGAACCATAAGTTTGTTTAATGAATCTGTGATTACCTTTATCTGTGGAAATATCTTCACTGGTATCAATTTTTAGGTAACACCTATAAGGGATATCATAGGATATGTGTCTTTCGCTTTCTGACTTACTACAAGTCGCGTAATTACTTCTGCACTCATCTACGGTGCTGCAAATGGCATTGTGTCATATTTCTCCTTGGCTAATATTCCATCTGTACCTGTACCAGTTCTTCTTTGTCCACTCATCTGTTGATGGACTTTTCGGTTGCCTTCCTGTCTTGGCTGTTGTAATACTGCTGCAATGCACATTTGCCTGACTGTGTCTTTCCAATTCTGTCTTCTTCGGTTATAGGCCCAGGTGTGGGCCTGCTGGGTCATATGGTAGCCAAATGTTTACCTTGTAAAGGCACCTCCATTCTGTTCTTATTAGTGGCTCTTACCAGCTTACGTCCCACCTAAAGTTGAGGGTATACACTTCTCCACAACCCCTTCAGCATTTATTGTTTGTAGTTTTTCTGATGATGTTTATTCTGACTGGTGTGATCTGATCCCTCCTTGTTGTTGGATTTGCATGCATCTCATAATCCCTTGAAATTCAGCTTTCAGGCATGTCCTATTTTTCTTCAAACTGTGAGTACAGCTTACCTTCTCAAATGGTTTTCTTGGAGTATGTGCCACATTTCGAAATATTTTGGCCATTACCTCCCTGAAGACATTTTGAGGGCAGGTTTCATTTACAGCCCTTCAGTACTTGTGCATATGAAGTGACCCTCAGCACAGGTTTTAAAGCTGCTGTTGCCGGTAATGGCCATTGGGCGGCAGCATTTCTGCTTTCCCCACTCTGGTAACTAGGGAAACAGTCTTTCCGGCTAGTGATGTTCTTCGGTTATACACTGGAGAGGAATGTTCCCGGATAAACCCCCAAAAGGTGATGTTGTCGTACACTAAACTGTACCCTAAACCGTACCCGTTCCCTAACCCTAACCCTAACGCTTACCCTAACCCGTACCCTAATCCTAACCCGTACACTAACACTAACCCGTACCCTAAAACGTACCCTAACCCTAACCCGTTGTCGTACCCTAACCTGTACCGTAAACCGTACCCGTTCCCCAACCCAAACCCTAACCCTAAACCGTACTCTAATCCTAACTCGTACCCTAACACGTACCCTAACCCTAACCCGTTGTCATACCCTAACCTGTACCCTAAACCTAACACTAACCCTAACCCTAAACCTTACCCTATCTCGTACCTTAATCCTAACCCGTACAATAACATTAACCTCTACCCTAACACGTACCCTAACCCTAATCCGTTGTCGTACCCTAACCTATACCCTAAACCGTACCCGTTCCCTAACCCGTACCCTAATCCTAACCCGTACAATAACACTAACCCGTACCTTGACACTTACCCTAACCCTAACCTGTTTTCGTACGCTAACCTGTACCCTAAACCGTACCCGTTCCCTAACCCTAACCCTAACCCTAACCTTAACCCTAACCATCACCCTAACTCGTAGCCTAATCCTGACCCGTACACTAACACTCACACAAATGCAAATACAGATGTAATACATGTTTCAGAGGTTCTGTTAGTTCCTACTCACCCAACCCCGTTCCCTCAAATCCAGAATACAAGCAGACAGAAACTTCCTATTTCATCTAGTGACAAGTCAGGAAACTCTTAATCATTTTTCACAGCATTTTAACACCTAAATTCCAACACCATTGGATGTATGCAAATTAAATTTTTCTGAATTATTTTCTGAGCTAAACCTAAATGCAGCAATTTCTTTTTCTTAATGGCCTAGGTAAATGGATGAAGGCTTACCCTGCTCTCTCACAAAATTTTTCACTGAACAGTGGCTGAAATTGAGCCCCGTCCAAACCCAAACTGGAGGCCTGAACCCCCTGGCCCCCGTGCCTTCTGCTGCCCCCAGGGGTCCAATCCATGGGTTACCTGTTTTTCCCATGAGTGTCTATTCCATGGCTTCCTGCTACTCTCTGTTAGCAGTGCCAATCCTGCTGTTCTTTCCTCCTAGGTTCACTTAGGACCACAGCCCCCTCTTTTTTGTACTGTCTCAAGCCCTCCCTTCTAGACTGCGCGCTGATGCTGGGGCTGGAACTCTGCAAACGTCACTGCCCTTTTGCCGTCTGTCTCCCTGTTGGGCTCTGCCAGGAAGGGGTGCTAGATGGAGGCCAGGCCAGGAATTCTTCCCCTTTGCTTGCTGGTCCTGTCAGTGTCATCCCAGCCGTGCTTCCTTGCCACGGCAGCAGTTGCTTCCAGTAATAATTGGTTCCAATTTCCAGTATTATTCTCCAGCTCTTTAAAGGTATTAGCCCCAGCCAACTGGTAGCTGCCTCCCCGGAGGCCTTGGTCCCAGCTCTGCAAGCCTCTGCTCATAGACTTTAGGTTCTGATGATGTCACTTTCTTCCATTTGTTCCTGCAGGCCTAGGAGTGGACCTTGCTTCCAAGTAGCAGTGACTACCTCTGTGTTACCTCAGTCTTGCCTCCTTCTCTTCTCGGTCCTTTTTCCCCGAGTCCCTATATTAAATTATCTCTGTTAAAGTAACTGGTGTGTTTCCTCCTTTCTCAGTTGCATCTTGACAGACACTTCTCTGTTATGATTCCTCAAGCATGCCACGTATCAGTACAAGGGAGCCTGGAAACATCCCTTCCAACTTGTCCAGGGTTTACTGTCCCCTCATTGAGATCTGTGTGCTTATATAAAGTGGTCCCTAAAGGCGCTCCTATGCATGTGCAGACACACACACACACACACACACACACACACACACACACACACACACACACACACACACACACACACACACACACTTCTGTTGCTGCTTTGGGACTCCTGCGTGGATTGGCCACACACCAAGGGTTCTGCCCAAGGCTTCCGTTTGATCTTTGCTCAGAAAAACCAGCCTCCCTGCTGTGGAACCCCAACAAAGAGCCTAGAGTCTAGGACATTCCTATCATTGATTCCATCCTTATCAGGATGACTTGTATCTTACTTCGGGTCAGTCTGCTTTCCATTCTGACTACTCAGAGAGAGCTGACCCCTCCTCAGAGGGCCATACACTAGCTGGTCAGAGGGCTCCTAGACTAGCCCTAAGATGCCTCATTTTAGCCCCACAAGTCACTTCTTAGATACACTTACATTCTGACACATAAAATGGACCTTAAAAATTATCTAGCATCTATTCCAACCTTTCATCTTAGGGAGGAGTCATATATTCCATGTTTTTTAAAATGACAATTCGGGACAAATAAAACAAAAAAAAATTGGTTGACTAGATAATTCACAGAATTCTCATTTCCCTCTGCCTGACGCTGTAAAGCAGCCAAAGTATTCAAAGAAATCTTATAAAATATTTAGATTTTTTTTTTGATCTTTAACATGTGTCTACACATCTTCAAGCATGGGGGTTACAGTCTCAACAAGGGCCAGGTTTGGGAACATGTAAATTTTATGGAAGCGTATTAAAGCAATTTTCCCATAATTATTCAGCACTTGTCACTCCTGAAAATCGTAATTGCAGTGAAATATCGAACAGAATTTTCCCAATCATGAGGGGAGGCAGTGTTCTGTGATCTGGAGCATGGGATGCCAGTGAACGCAGCCTATCATCTGAACAGCTCGAATATGAAACGAAAATACCGCTAGGGTATATGAGGTCAACATATTTCAGTTATTCAAAATACATTATTTTGATCCCTCGTGTACCAGTGGTCACATTCTGAAGTGACTGCATATAATCCTCTGTGTGTTCTAGTTCTGATATTTGACTATGTATGTCATTCTCACCACTATAAGAAACAGCCATGCTTATGTACGTTTAAAAAGCACTTTAAACAATGAACTCCTTCTTTTCCGCATAAATGTAAAACAGCTGAAAAGCAGGGGTGGTTCTCTGTAGTTATGTTTGAATGTTCTCTGTAGTTATGTTTGAATGTTCTCTGTAGTTATGTATGAATATCATGAATTCCATTCCGAATGTTAGGGTTATCTGCTGGTTTTCTATTGCTACACAACAGACTCCCCGAAATCTTAGTTTAAACCATTTCTGTGGATCAGGAATTCAAGAGCACCTTAGCTGGGTGGTGCCTCACACACTTGCCTGAGGTTGCCATCAAGCTGTTGACCAGGGCTGCAGTCATCTGAAGATTTCACTGGGGCTGGAAGATTGGTTTGCAGGCTCACGCAGGTAGTTACTGGCAGGCCTCAACTCCTTGTGGACTTTTGGCCAGAAGCTGCAGGTCTCCTACGGGCCTGCTCAGAATATAGCAGTTTGCTTCCCTCAGAAGCAAGCAATCTCTGAGACCCTGCTTTCAATTCTTTTGAATATATATACCCAGAAGTGAGATTACTGGCTCATATAGTAGTCCTATATTTAGTTTTTTGAGGAATTGTCACCTTCTTTTCCATAGTGGCTGCACCATTTTACAGTCCCTTCAACAGTTCACAAGGGTTCCAGTTACTCCACATCCTTGCCAGTACTTGTTATTTTCTGGTTTGTTTGTTTGCATTAGCCATGATAATGGGTATGAGGTGGTATCTCACTGTGGTTTTGATTTGCATTTCTCTAATGATTAGTGATGTGGAGTATCTTTTCCTATGCTTGGTGACCATTTGTCTTCGGAGAAATGTCTATTCAAGTCCTTTGACCATTTTTTAATCGTGTTATTTCAGTTTTTTGTTGTTATCGAGTTCTAGGAGTTCTTTATATATTTTAGATGTTTATTCCTTATCAGATACATGATTTGCAAATATTTTCTCCCACTCCATAGATTGCCTTTTCACTCTGTTGACTGTGTCCTTTAATGCACAGAAGTTTTTAAGTCGGATATAGTGCCATTTGTGTTATTATTGCTTTTGTTTGCTGTACTTTTGGTGTCATGTCCAAGAAATCATTGTCAAATATGAAGTCCTGAAGCTCTTCCCTCTGTTTCCTTCTGAGAATTTCATAGTTTTAAGTCTTAAGTTTAGGTCTTTAATCTATTTTGACTTAATTTTTTAGAATTTTATTGAAGTATAACTGATTTACGAAGTTGTGTTTAATTTCTGCTGTACAGCAAAGTGATTCAGTTATACACATATATATTCTTTTTCATAGTCTTTTCCATTATGGTTTATCACAGGATATTGAATATAGTTCCCTGTGCTCTACAGTAGGACCTTGTTGTTTTTCCATCCTATATATCATAGCTTGCATCTGCTAACCCCAAACTCCCAATCCCTGCCTCCCCTACCCTCTCTCCCCCTTGGCAACCACAAGTCTGTTCTCTATGTCTGTAAGTCTGTTTCTGTTTCATAGATTTGTTCATTTGTGTTGTATTTTAGATTCCACCTATAAGTGATATCATATGGTATTTGTTTTTCTATTTCTGACTTACTTTGCTTAATATAATAATCTCTAGATCCATTTATGTTGCTGCAAATGGCATTATTTCATTCTTTTTTATGGCTAAGTCGTATTCCATTGTATATATGTACCACATCTTCTTTATCCATTCATCTGTTGATCAGAATTTAGGTTGTTTCCATGTCTTGGCTATTATAAATAGTGCTGCTATGAACACAGGGGTGCATGTATCTTCTCAAATTATAGTTTTGTCTGGGTATATGCCCAGGAGTGGGATTGCTGGATCATATGGTAACTCTATTTTTAGTTTTTTGAGGAACCTCCATACTGTTTTCAGTGTGAGGTGGTACCTCTTTGTAGTTTTTTTTTTTAACATCTTTATTGGAGTATAATTGCTTTACAATGCTGTGTTACTTTCTGCTTTATAAAAAAGTGAATCAGTTATACATATACATATATCCCCATATCTCCTCCCTCTTGCGTCTCCCTCCCACCCTCTCTATCCCACCCCTCTAGGTGGTCACAAAGCACTGAGATGATCTCCCTGTGCTATGCGGCTGCTTCCCACTAGCTATCTATTTTACATTTGGTAGTGTATATATGTCCTTGCCACTCTCTCACTTCATCCCAACTTACCCTTCCCCCTCCCCATGTCCTCAAGTCCATTCTCTACGTCTCTGTCTTTATTCCTGTCCTGCCCTTAGATTCTTCAGAACCATTTTTTTTTAGAAACCATATATATGTGTTAGCAGACGGTATTTGTTTTTCTCTTTCTGACTTACTTCACTCTGTATGACAGACTCTAGGTCCATCCACCTCACTATAAATAACTCAATTTCGTTACTTTTTATGACTGAGTAATATTCCATTGTATATATGTGCCACATCTTCTTTATCCATTCATCTGTTGATGGACACTTAGGTTGCTTCCATGTCCTGGCTATTGTAAATAGAGCTGCAATGAACATTGTGGTACATGACTCTTTTTGAATTATGGTTTTCTTAGGGTATATGCCCAGTAGTGGGATTGCTGGGTCGTATGGTAGTTCTGTTTTTAGTTTTATAAGGAACCTCCATACTGTTCTCCATAGTGGCTGTATCAATTTACATTCCCACCAACAGTGCAAGAGGGTTCCCTTTTCTCCACACCCTGTCCAGCATTTATTGTTTGTAGATTTTTTGATGATGGCCATTCTGACTGGTGTGAGGTGATACCTCATTGTAGTTTTGATTTGCATTTCTACTTTGAGTTAACTTTTGTATATGGTGTAAGATAAGGGTTCGACTTCATTTTTTGGATATGCATATCCAGTTTTCCCAATATCATTAGTTGAAGAGACTGTCCTTTCCTCATCAATTGGTCTTGGCACTCATGTCAAAATTCATTGGACTGTATATATGAGGGTTTATTTACGGACTGTCTATTCCATTGGTTTATACATCAGTCTTTATGCTAGTACCACACTGTTTTGATTACTATGGCTTTAAAATACATTTTGAAATCAGAAAGTTTGAGACTTCCAACTTTACGCTTCTTTTTCAAGATTGTTTCGGCTACTCCGTGTCCCTTGAAATTCCACATAAAGTCTGAGATGAATTTTTCTATTTGTGCAAGAAGTGCCCTTGAGATTTTGTTAAGGCTTACATTGACTTTGTAGATCACTTTGGACAGTATTGACATCTGAACAATATTAAGTCTTTCAACCCATGAACACAGAATGTCCTTCCATTTATTTGTGTCTTTAATTTCTTTCAGCAATGTTTTCTAGTTTTCAGTGGTACAAGCCTTTCACCTCCTTGGTTAAGTTTATTCCTAAATATTTTATTATTTTTCATGCTATTTTATATGGATTTTTTTCCTCAATTTCCTTTTCAGAATGTTCACTGTCAGTGTATAGAAACACAGTGTGTTGATTATGTATCCTGCAACTGCAACTTTGCTATATCATTTATCCTGCAACTTTGCTATATCATTTATTCTAATATTTTTTGGCATGGAATCTTTGGAGTTTTCTCATATAAGATCATGTCATCTACAAACAGAGATCATTTTACTTTTTCCTTTCCAATTTGGATGCCTTGTATTTCTTTTTCTTACCTGACTGCTCTGGCTGGGACTTGCAATACTATTTGGGTTTTTTGTTTGTTTGTTTGTTTTTAAAACTTTTTTCTTAAATTTATTTATTTATTGGCTGCATTGGGTCTTTGTTGCTGTGCGCAGGCTTTCTCTAGCTGTGGCGAGCCGGGGCTACTCTTCACTGCAGTGCACGGGCTTCTCACTGCAGTGGCTTCTCTGGCTGTGGAACACGGGCTCTAGGTGTGCAGGCTTCAGTAGTTGTGACACACAGGCTCAGTAGTTGCGGCTCACGGACTCTAGAGAGCAGGCTCAGTAGTTGTGGCACACGGGTTTAGTTGCTCCGTGGCATGTGGAGCCCTCCCGGACCAGGGCTTGAACCCATGTCCCCTGCTTTGGCAGGCGGATTCTCAACCACTGCGCCACCAGGGAAGTCCTCTCTCACCACTTCTATTCAAAAGAGCATTGGAAGGGCCTTCCCTGGTGGCGCAGTGATTAAGAATCCACCTGCCAAAGCAGGGGACACGGGTTCGAGCCCTGGTCTGGGAAGATCAGGAGCAACTAAGCCCGTGTGCCACAGCTACTGACCCTACGCTCTAGAGCCTGCGAGCCACAACTACTGAGACCTCGTGCCACAACCACTGAAGCCTGCGTGCCTAGAGCCCGTGCTCCACAACAAGAGCAGCCACTGCAATGAGAAGCCCGCACACCACAAGGAAGAGTAGTCCCCACACGCCACAACTAGAGGAAGCCCGCGTGCAGCAATGAAGACCCAATGCAGCCGAAAATAAATAAATAAGTTTAAAATAAATTTAAAAAAAAGAAGTGGTGAGAGCAGGTTTTCTTACCTTGTTTGTGATCTTAGAGGAAAAGCTTTCAGCCTTTCTCCAATGAATATGATGTTAGCAGTGGGATTTTCGTATATGGCCTTTATCATGTGGAGGTAGTTTCTTTCTATTCCTAGTATGTTGTTTTCATCATGAAAGGTGTTGGATCTTATCAAATGCTTTTTCTGCATCATTTGAGATGGTCATGTGGGTTTTTCTCCCCCACCCTTTGGTCCTTCATTCTATTAACGTGTTATACTTACGTTGATTAATTTTCATATGTTGAACCACTCTTACATTCCAGGAATAAATCCCACTTGGTCATGGTGTATAATCCTTTACTGTGCTGTTGAATTGGGTTTGCCAGTATTTTGTTGAAGATTTTTGAGTATGACCTCATCTTAGCTAATTACACCTGCAGTGATCCTATTTCTAAATAGGGTCACATTCTGAAATAACTGTTAGTTAGAACTTCAACATCTCACACCCTTGTGATTTCCAGCATAAGTACCCACATACTCTATTTATTTTGAGTTCTGCAGACCCAGAGAATTGCTTTTCATTGGTTCCACAGGTCCTTTGCACGCAAGCCACTTGTATCATTCCCGTGATTTTTCCCTCCTGTGGAAACTAGCCACTTTTGTACAGCGAGCTCACTTTTAATTCAGGAAACTAAAGAAAATAAATGGTTGGCATGTAGGTCAGTTCCTAGTTCTGCCTTGGTTAGAAAACAAAGGATTAGGGTTCAGCTAGAACTTGCATAGTTCAACTATTTCTTTTTTTTTTAACATCTTTATTGGGGTATAATTGCTTTACAATGGTGCGTTAGTTCCTGCTTTATAACAAAGTGAATCAGTTATACATATACATATGTTCCCATATCTCTTCCCTCTTGCGTCTCCCTCCCTCCCTCCCTCCCTCCCTCCCTCCCTCCCTATCCCACCCCTCCAGGCAGTCACAAAGCACCGAGCTGATCTCCCTGTGCAACTATTTCTTAATATGGCCTTTGTACAGATGCTCGTGTGCATTTCACCCTGCTCTTTCTTTGTGACCTAGAGATAGTAAGCCTCCAAAGACCTGGCTTTTGAGGCTAGGTTAAAAAGTCCCAATTTATTACATCTTAGATGAATCTTATGTGAGGCGTTAGAGAAGCTTCTTCTGACCTCGCTCAACCAGCTTGCTTTCTCTGCATAGACATAATTATTTTAAAATGAACTTCATATGGTTATTTAAGAGAATGTGTTTTTCTGCCAGCCAGATGATTCCTGTAAGATTTTAAGCATACTGTTGAGACTTTAGTACGTAATCTCTCAAAACATTCAAGGGATATATAAGATCTTTGGTTGCTTTATGGCACGCTTCTCTTTTGGAAATCTCCCTGGTGCCCTGACCGCCCTCCCACGTCACCCTCGAGCTCCGACCAATGTCCTACAGCTTCAAGACCATTCTCATGCACCTCACTGATTAAGAGCCTTCTACCCAAAGCTTCAACAGGTTGGAAATAAAGTTTCCACTGCAGAACATTTTTCATATTTAAAATTAAAATTGCAGCACAGCTCTGGTTAGAAGAGTAGCATTTTTAACTAAGGTGACATCAAGTCACACATGATACAGATGAATCACTTTATGGTATTTGCCATACTTGACAGACAGAGCAAGATGCTTCAGAAAAATTAGGCACTGGCTTCTAGCATCTGTCCACATGAATCTATTTCTTGAAAAATGCTCACATCCAACCTTCTTTTGGGAGATTAGGAAATAACAGAATGACTTTTCCACAGTCAAGTATCGTATTTTCTTATGAATCAGGAAGAAGTTTATAATGTTTATTTAAAAAGGACTACTTTTGGGCTTCCCTAGTGGCGCAGTGGTTGAGAGTCTGCCTGCCGATGCAGGGGACACGAGTTCGTGCCCCGGTCCGGGAAGATTCCACGTGCCACGCAGTGGCTGGGCCTGTGAACCATGGCCGCTGAGCCTGCGTGTCCGGAGCCTGTGCTCCGCAATGGGAGAGGCCACAGCAGTGAGAGGCCCGCGTACTGAAAAAAAAAAAAAAAAGAAAAAAAGGACTACTTTTTTTTAAAGGTAACAAACGTTTATTCAGTATTTGTTATTTTCTAGCATTGTACTGGGTGCTTGGGGACAGAAGGATGAAAGTATAAAATACATTTTCTTTTTTAAAGGAGACTTCTTTTTTTGGCCATGCCATGCGGCTTGTGGGATCTTAGTTCCCCGACCAGGGATTGAACCCGGGCCCTTGGCAGTGAAAGCACCTAAAAAGGACTTCTTATTTATAACATTTTGTCTAGTGAGGTACCAGAGCCAGCTCACACTGGCCCATAAGAACTAACTGTTAAAATATTCAGGAATTTTGTGAGTTCATTGACATCATATTGGTAACTTGAAATCAGCCACGATGGAAGTATTTACACCAAGGGAATCAGCAAACGATCAGGACTTCTACCAGCACACCATTGATTTTTGTCCATTCTTTTTAAAAAACTCCCAAGCAAATCAACATTATGCATGAAATGCCTACCATGTCCTTTTTAAGATGGTGGACTACCCCACCCCCCAAAGAAAGACACCTTTTTTTTCCATGGAATTTGTAACCTACTTGAAGGGAGAAACAAACAGGGACCATTGAGCAAACGAGTATGACATGAACCACGAGGACAAAAGGAGTCCAAGAGAGAGAAAGGAGTGGGCACACATAAGGCAGAGACGTCATGACAATGTTAGACTTTGAGCTGGGCTTTGAAGGACAGGTAGGAAAGGAAAATGGGCAATTGAGCAGAGAGAAGGTCCTGGAGAAGAAGCGGGAAGCAGACAGAGGAATACAGTCTCCCGTGAATATGCCAAGCAGGCATGGAAGGAGAGAGAGCGGTGATGTGGGGACAGCAACTGTAGGACAGCACAGTTTGTGAAGCCTTTCTTGTATCAATACCTCATCTCATTCTGATCTTGAAAGCAAGCCTGAGGGACAGGGCAACTGAGGCACAGAGAACTGG
Source organism: Orcinus orca (assembly GCF_937001465.1). Classification (NCBI taxonomy): domain Eukaryota; kingdom Metazoa; phylum Chordata; class Mammalia; order Artiodactyla; family Delphinidae; genus Orcinus; species Orcinus orca. The sequence continues at coordinate 318,863 of NW_026043915.1, read as the reverse complement.
TGCGAGGCAGCTGCGTGGGCCTCTGTTCAGAACGAAATGTTTGTCTTTGGGCCGTGTTCAGCATTCTTCCCACTGTACCGTGGTGACTCTGCTCATCTAACATTGTACAGCAAGTGACACAGAAAAGCAGCAATGAAAAAGAATTTTAAACAAGTAATATATTTAACACAGCTCTGTATACTTTAAATGTGAAGATATGATGTTCTGGTGGCTCTGAATGATAGCAAAGCCTAACTTCGTTGTGGCATGTGGGATCTAGTTCCCTGACCAGGGATCGAACCTGGGCCCCCTGCATTGGGAGTCAGGAGTCTTAGCCGCTGGACCACCAGGGAAGTCTCTGTGATTTGCCTTCTGACTCATCTCCCTCGACCCTTCCCCATCACATGTTACCTGCCAGCAATACTCATTAAGAGCAACACCCTCAAAATGTCACGCTCTCTCTTCTCTTTGGACCTTCACACGTAACATTTCTCAAAATAACTTACCTGATTTGTGTGCCTGGGAAACTCCTATTCATCCTTCACATCTTAGCTCAAAGCTGTCACGTCCTATCACCCCCCAGCCAATGAATCCTGCTGCCCTGTGCTCCAGACACTTCGCTCATGTCCATCTGCAAGGGGTCTCAGCCTTGGCTGCACATCCTGAGTTCATTACATCAGAATCTCTAAAGATGAGACACAGGCATCAGCATTTTTAAAAACTCCCCTAGTGATTCCAAAAAAACGACCACTTTTTTTCCTTCCCCCAAATGAAGACTCCAGGCAAGCAGTGACCATGCAATTACTCTTATAAACTTAGTGCCTAGTACAAAATCAATAAATACATAGAGCCTGGGAAGTAACTTTCTTCAAAATGTGTTTGTCACTACTGAATTCTTTAGAACATAAGTCCAGGGAATAGCAAAAACTGCTTAATCCAAATCTTTTCAAATCACCTCCCATCACTTTCAGAGAAGGAAGGGGACTTTCCCTTCAAAATTGCTATTTTTTAATGGGGTTCAATGATCTTATTCATTTAGCAGAATCAGAAAAAAATATAAAAATAAGGAAAATTAGCAAGTTCCCTTCAAAAACAATCATCATCTGCAGTGGAGAAAGGGGGTATTACCTAGTAGAGTCCCTGGTCCATGCTGTCTGCTCAGTAATGGCCGCTGGTATTATAGCTCCCTTTTCCCGGAAAGACTGCCGTATTTAAACTTGCCTCACACAAAGGCATCTGGAGATGACACTAGAAGAGGAAATAAGATGACTTTCCAAATGCTTCCTCTCATTACTGTACAGCCCATGAGATTTCCTGACTTCATTCATCATAAACAGAGAGGTGGTTGCAGCTTTAGAAATTCAATGGATATGTTCTATATGACACACAGGCAAAGACCCAGTTCTGTTCCACCTTTTCTCACTCCATTTGGCTACCGCTATATAAGGCCTGCTTTTCTAGACCCTTCTTTTTTTCCTCAGAACGCTGGCTCTACGTTTACCCAAAAAGCCTTCAGATTGTTCCAGGGCTAGCCAGCTACTTCTTAGCTTAATCACACAACTCCGCTCCTACACAGGCCCTTCTTTCCTTGGGGTTGTGGTTCACCACCACACAAGCTGAGTCATTCAGTCACAATCACGTTTTTTGCCTCCACCTGAGTGACTTTCTTTGGGCAGGCTGCCTTTGTCAAGCATTAAGTGGCAACATTTATTTATGCCATAGCATTTCTTAGTACCCAAGGTACAGATCAACCCTGCAGGCTTTTGAGGCATGAATTAAAGTGACAGCTCTCTATGTTACAGTGACAGCAAAATTTGAGTTAGCTGCAAGTCTCAATAAACAAGTATGTTTTTATTTAATTTAATTTTTATCCAATTCAGGATGAACTTTAAAAAATCATTCTGTTTTCATCCCTTGGTTTCATGCTTTAGTAAGTGCCATGCATGAATTCAATAAGGTTTTTCTTTCTTTTTTTTTTTTGCGGTACGTGGGCCTCTCACTGTCGTGGCCTTTCCCACTGCGGAGCACAGGCTCCGGACGCGCAGGCCCAGCAGCCATGGCTCACCGGCCCAGCCGCTCCGCGGCATGTGGGATCTTCCCGGACCAGGGCACGAACCCGTGTCCCCTGCATCGGCAGGCGGACTCTCAACCACTGCGCCACCAGGGAAGCCCAAGGTTTTTCTTTTGACAATTAAGTCTTGCAGTGTGGGTTCATAATTATGACTGTAGCTTTTCACTGACTAGGCCTTCAGGAATTGATTAAGCTACACACAGAAGACCAGACCTTCTTGGCATAGATTAGCCTGCTGTTGAACAAACCCCTCTCCTCTTCCTCCTGGGCACCCACATTTCCCAGCTGCCCTTGCAGTTAGGTGTGGCCATGTGACTGCATCCCGGCCAATGAAATGCAGACAGAAGTAATGCAGGTGAATTCCAGGCCTGGCCCATTAAAACTCTCAAAGCACCATCCTCCATACTCTTTCCCACTGTCTCATGACCTTGGAGGCCGTATGTTGAAAACAGCAGAGCCACGTGATGCATACAGCCTGGGTACCAGCATTCCCACTTGGAGAAATGTCGCCCACCTATCAGGAATACCTTTCTTGGACCTTACATGAGAAAGAAAGAAATTTCTATTTTTTTAAGCCCCTGAGGCTTTGGACTTGCATGTTATAGCATAGTTTTACCTTAACTCATAAAGATTTATACTGTACTTTTAAAACTAAATTGCTATGTTCCCCCAATAACAGTATTATATTTTCATTGTTTACTATGTAGAAAATACTCCACACTGGCATGTTAATGTCACCTGAAAAATGCTTGTAGAAATAAATCTCTGATAAGAACTTTGTTAATGATAACATCCTTCCTTTTTCGTGAACACAGAAGGTTAAAAAATAAAAAAGACCCCCTCAACTGAAATGCATTATTCTAATTAATGTTTTAGGAACGGCAGAGGTTATTCTAATAACTAAATGCAGAGTATTAAGCAATTTTGGAATTGTAACTTTCTCAGGCCCCCAAGACATGACGCAGTCAGTTGCAATGACAGCATTTCTATTTTACAACTAGGATACAATCTGGGCTGTGTTCGAAATTTTCTCAGCCTACCTCAGTACATGCGGAAATGGAAACTGTCATGCAGTTGACGCTTGATATAGTACCTTATTGCTCCTGGGACACAAGTATATCTAACTTTCACAAGTTATATGCAAAGCTTTATATTCAGTGTCACATTCCTTCAGATAAGTGTTTAGGCTTGCTGTCTGCTTCACTCTTCTTTTGTTTACTCACTCAGACGTTTATTAAATAGTGACTATGAATTGTCTAGGTGCTTGGGGCACAAGACTGAACGTGAAACAGTCTTGATAACTGAGGAGCTTATAGGTCTGGGCAGAGGGGGACTAATTCTCATGAGGAAAGAGACAGGAGAATCTTCACATACAAGATTATATCTGATAGAGGTCTAGAAAGGAGGAGTGAGAGTGTGATAGGAGTAAACCAAGGAAGGGCATCTCAAGTTGAGAGAACAGGGACCAAGTCATAAGATTCTTAATGAACCTGAAGTATCTGGGGAATGATGAGTTCATTTGGGCTAGACTTTAGGGGGAAACTGGGGAGTACCAGAATAGGAGGCTGGAGAGGCAGACTGGGGGCCAAGTTATAGGGCCTTGGATGATAGTCTATAAATCTTGAACATTTATTTTCTGTGTAAGAGGGTGGCCAACAAATAGATAATCATAGATGATAGATTTTTTTTTAAGATGTTGGGGGTATGAGTTTATTTATTTATTTGTTTTTGCTATGTTGGGTTTTCGTTTCTGTGCAAGGGCTTTCTCTAGTTGTGGCAAGCGGGGCCCACTCTTCATCGCGGTGCGCGGGCCGCTCACTATCGTGGCCTCTCTTGTTGCGGAGCACAGGCTCCAGACGCGCAGGCTCAGCAGCTGTGGCTCACGGGCCTAATTCCTCTGTGGCATGTGGGATCCTCCCAGACCAGGGCTCAAACCCGTGTCCCCTGCATTAGCAGGCAGGTTCTCAACCACTGCGCCACCAGGGAAGCCCTAGATGATAGATTTTAAGCAGAGCAGTGAGTGACCTGATCGTGTTAGGTTTAGGGGAAATAATTCTAGGCATAGCACGGAGGATGGCCTAGAACAGAGATAACCCTGGAAGCACAGAGGCCAATTAGGAGGCTGTTGAAATATTGAAGTAGAGGAGGCACTTGATTTGGGAGAGGTTTGAGACAGAAATCAGTATTTTATTTGTTAGCTGTTTGGGTGTAAGGGAGAAGAAGTTAAAGATGCCTGAGGTTTCCAGCTGTGGTATCTAGGTGGACAATGATATCAAAAGCTAAAAGCTAAATTTATAAAGGAGAGCAAAGCAGAGGTGAAGCTAAAGAGGTTGGTCGTGGACTTGTGATAAAAGTAACTGTGGAGTGTCTAGGTGGCACAAATACTAAAAGTACACTGTAGTTTACAGTCTCAAAGTGTCTCCTTATTAATAGTTCATATTAATTGCAAATGTGAAAAAGATACTTTTTTTTTTTACAGTGGAGAAACCAGGAAGTCACCACCTTAACCGAATGATGAGTCAACACCAAAATGTCTCCCGATACAATACACTGATAAGGATGCCGCCATCACTTAAGAAATTCTTCCGCCAGAAATCCATAACCTGATCCTAATCATGAGAAAATATCACACAACCCCCATTATGTTACAAACAACTGCCCTGTGTTCTTCAACCATGTCAGTGCCACAAATGACCAAGAAAGGTAAGGAACTCTTCCAGATTAAAGGTAACTAAAGAGATATGACAATAAAATGCAATGTGTGATCCTGGATAGGGTCTTGGATTGGGAGAGAGGGGAACTGCTATTAAAAAACATTACTGGGGGCTTCCCTCGTGGCACAGTGGTTGAGAGTCCACCTGCCGATGCAGGGGACACGGGTTCGTGCCCCGGTCCGGGAGGATCCCACATGCCACGGAGCGGCTGGGTCCATGAGCCATGGCCGCTGAGCCTGTGTGTCCGGAGCCTGTGCTCCGCAACGGGAGAGACCACAACAGTGAGAGGCCCGCGTACCGCAAAAAACAAAAACAAAAGCATTACTGAGGTGTAGCTGCTACAGCTGGGTAGTAACTGATGGGCTCCGGAGATTTCAGACTTGGGTCACGTCCCCACGCCCCGTCCTCTCGTCACTTCCAGCGCCTGCGCGCGCCTAAACTATACGCGAGACATCCGGGCACTGCACGACTAGAGTCCGCAGCTTACGCGCGCGACCTGCGTGATCTTCTCCCTGTGCGCCTGCGCGAACCCATCCGTTTGACCTACGCAGATGTGGCTGAGAGTGGACTGCTGGTGGACACATCTGTTAAAAGCAACCAAAAGGGCTTCCCTGGTGGCGCAGTGGTTAAGAGTCCGCTTGCCGATGCAGGGCACATATGTTCGTGCCTCAGTCTGGGGGGATCCCACATGCCGCGGAGTGGCTGGGCCCTTGAGCCATGGCCGCTGAGCCTGCATGTCCGGAGCCTGTGCTCCCCGCAACGGGAGAGACCACAACAGTGAGAGGCCCGTGTACTGCGAAAAAAAAAAAGCAACCAAAAGTTCCTTTTCCAAAGAAATTTGGTTAGCACCCCCACCTCCCCGCCCAGCACCCAGTTTTACAAAATAAAGAACCTCAAAAACTTCACCACCCGCTGTGACTTGCACACGAAGGGAGGGAAAGATAGCTGCTGTTCTCATTGACTGCTAATGGGGCGCTCCAGCTTTGACCAGGAGATGAACTGTTTGGAAGATTCAAATTCAAAATATAAACACATTTATCTTAAGACCTATCTTAGGTAGCAGCCTAAGAAAAACAGATAAGAGACCCAGAGACTAAAGATCCAGTGTCTAAAAGAAAATTCGAGAACCAATGGAAGAAAAGCAATATTTGGAGAAGAGAATAGTTTTCTTGAGCCGAAGAAAAATGTTTCATCTTCAGATGAGAAGTCCCTACCACAGTCAACACAAAATCGACGAAAATTGTTCAGTACCTAGATGTGAAGAGCTAACGTTTTAAATTTCAAAGATGAAGAATGTCATCGTTTTTTAGAAAAAAGATTATCCACAAAGTACAAAATCTGGCTTCTGCTGCGTGTCAGAGTAACAGCATACACAAGACAGCATATGTAATATTTTGAAGGGGGAGGCTGTTTGTGACTCAATAATATGTCATAATAGTATGTCATAATAGTATGTCAAGTCATGGGTGAAAGCCACAGAAATCTCACTTATATACGGGCTCTGAAGATTCAACCCTCTCTGAAAAAATTCACTCGTGTGTACTGTAAATGACTGAAAGGTTAATCAAAATGAAGTAAAACTGCATGGTAGAAGTCCTGATGGTGAGTGTAAAAGTCAATTAAATTGGGAAGTCAGTATAATTATTGTAAATATGGTCTAAAAGCACTGCAAATGTTTTTAAAAGTTCAAATTTTAACCTGTTTTGTTTGTTTTAAAAAATCTATTGATAAGAATAATTTGGTTCAGTTGAAAAATTATTGAGACTTAGGAAAGTTTGAATTAGAAGTACCTACTAGATAATAAATAGTACTGTGTATCACCATTAAATTTTCTAAATTTAAGAATTGCACTGTGGTTACCTTACAGGATGGCATTGTTCTTAGGAAATACTGAAGGGTCACTGGGGAAACGACTATATACACACACAAGAGGGAGAGAGAGAAAGCAAGTGTAGTTAAACGTTAACTGGGGAAGCTGGGTAAAGGGTGTACTGGAGCTTTGTGTTATTTTTGCACATCTTCTGTACACTTGAAATCATTTCAAAATAAAATGTTTAAAAATAGTTTTTTTTTAAATGTAGAATCAGGATGTTATTAATATTCTGGCAAGAGACATTTCCATGCAGTGGTTGGAGTCAAAGCCAGTTTGGGTGGGCTTATGGAGCAAGAGATGGAAAAAGTAGAGAAAATGAGAGGGGCCTCTTGGCCCTAAAATATAGATATCGTGCCTGCTTAAGTCTTGGATGTTCATAGTTTGAGTTTTCATAGGCAGATCACATATGTAAACTCACTGATTGATGTACCCATATAGATTTATTCCATGCTCTAATGTAACAAGACATAAATTCTTCAGGGCTCTTATTATTCTAAACAGGAAATTCCAATTAATTTTTAGACGGAGATTAGAATTCTGGCCAAGGTGCAGCACCAGGTGAGGAAAGAGAAATACCAGCAGAGATGCTGAGGTTTGTTACCAGTGACCAGGGTGCTGCATTCTCACCAGCCCCTCCCCTTCCTGGAAAGTGAGGGCAGGATTCTTGGGTACAGACCAGTGATTGCTTGTTTGGCTCTGGCCCTCGGTGTCTACATAATTATACTCTTTACTCATGAAACAAAATGGAAGTGGTTGTGTAAACACATTACATGTCATTACCAAAAATCACAACATGGCTTCTTCCTGGCTGCCCAGCTAAATATCTAAATTACCCACTCTGCCAAGGAGGGGAGAAAACTGGACCCGAGGAAAAACAGGGAAGAGAATGACTTAAGATGGGAATGTTTGTAAAACCTTTATTTGTGATTAAAGTGTTTTTAAAATATATGAAGGACATTTTAAAAACGTACATACTTCCAATATCTCAACAACATAATGATTTGCATTTGTTTGGAGTTCTTTCAAACTTTTATCCATATGGATATATTGCTTCTAAGTTCATCAAACTATATATATATTATACATTTAAAAATTTTATGCGTTTTGTAACATTATTTTAGAAACACTTTCCCTTGATTTTCACTTTTATCATAAATTTTTGATAACCATGTTACATTCCATTATATTTATATATAATATATATATACGTTATTTAATCATTTCCTTATTATTGGATGCAAATGCTGTTTTTTAAAAAAATTATTAATAACTTCTGTAAATGTCTTTATACATATGGATTTTTCTCCTTTTGAATTTACGTATTTCCTCAATTCCAAGATACACATTTTTCTTCCTTTATTATATATCAGGGTACATTTTGGTATAAGGTGACAATATTCTTTCTCTTCAGAAAGTTAGTATTAAAGATGTTGCATCTTAAAATTGGTAGTCTAGGGCTTCCCTGGTGGTGCAGTGGTTGAGAGTCCGCCTGCCGATGCAGGGGACACGGGTTCGTGCCCCGGTCTGGGAAGATCCCACATGCCGTGGAGCGGCTGGGCCCCGGAGCCATGGCCGCTGAGCCTGCGCGTCCAGAACCTGTGCTCCGCAATGGCGGGAGAGGCCACAACAGTGAGAGGCCCGCGTACCGAAAAACAAACAAACAGACAAAGAGTACTTTTGTCCTCTTGAATAGCACCAAACACCGAACTTCTACAACAAAAAAGAAATACTACCATCTTTGACTTTCTGTTACATCTAATGGTAAGGTCAATGCGTATATCGGCGCCCACAAAATGGAGGCCACGCCAGCGGCACGGCCCACATCACAATTCTAACCCTAAGTCAGCCTGCACTTAGGAGAAATACCTCTCAAGGGAACCTAGCACACACCAGTCACAGCCCTCCAACTCAGCTTTAGGTCGCTCACCTTCCCCTAGAAAATAGGGTAACAGGGAAGAGCTAAATGGGACTCCATGTTGGATCTGTTTCTTTGACTTTAGCCCTTGCTTTTCTTGCTTTTGTTATTATAATCATACATAATGGCCTGCCTCAGGGAACCCTGCCCCTCCGCTGTTCAGCTCTCAGGGAGATAATCTGACCCTGCCGCCTGTGAATGGCTACAAGACACTAACAGATCCCCTCTGAGGCTTGCCATTCCAGGAGATGTTTTGCAAGACTGATGGCCCTTTTACTTTACTTCCTCACTGCCTCTCCCTCTCTGGTTTCATAAAAGAAACCCGCATCGAGACCCCGATATGAGGGTTTCTCGGAGACTCTAGTCTGCCGTCTTCTCGGTCAGTCGTCTTCCTTGAATCACACCTCGTGTCCGATTCATTGACCTGTCGTGTGGTGAGCAGAGCGAGCTTGGATTCCGTAACAATAGGATTGCCCGTCTTGTAAGGAGATCCACAGCCTCCTAGCCAGCTGTGTGCTGTTTGCACGTTGCCTCTTCCAATATCCTCTAAAACTCTTTCTTGCCCACAGTCCCTCAAGAAGAGCAGTCTGCTGCTTGTGAGGCACTGTACCCCTACTCCACGGATTGTTTTCCCTTGAATAAAGGGCATCAGATTCATTACTAAATTTAGTTTTGTCATTTGACACTAACAATGCTGGGTTTTATAAATATCTGTTAAATGATATACAAATCCACGTACAGTGATGTTGATATTTTTTACTGGGCCTAGAACATCTAATTGTTTGGTGTCTGCTTAAAAAAAGGGAGAGGATAATGAAGTTAAGTAATCAGAATTCATAAATAGAGTTTCATTTTTAAGATAAATAGTATGCTTAGAAGTGGCAACCTGTTCTGTTTGTGTATCTATTTGGTTTCTCTTGATTTTTAAAAAAGTACTCTGGTATTGTGATTTATGAGATTTATATAGATATGGTCTTCATTCATGGTTTCTGGCTCACAGCTTCCCCAAACCCTTGGAATTTCCTGAGTGAAGAGAGTAAGTGAGAGTGTCTTTTGTTATAATATCTGGTCTCCTGTCCTCAGTTCCTGAAATCCCTTCAGAGCCATAAAGGTGAAATGGGTGTCTTGTTATTCAAAACAAGGCCTTTCCACTACTACCGGGTTTGTGTTCTTGAGGTGACTTTTGGAAAGCTCCTAAGGAGGGGGGCTGGTTGCCAGGGGAACCAACCTTGATTAGGGGGTTGGAACTTTCAGTCCCACCCCCTGATTTCCAGGGAAGGGAGAGGGGAGAGGGGCTGGAGGGTGAATCAATCACCAGTGGCCAGTGAGTCAGTCAATTATGCTTGTATAATGAAGCCTCCATAGAAACCCAGAAGGATGGGATTTGGGGGGCTTCTGGGTTGGTGAACATGTAGAGGTGCTGGGAGAGTGGGGCGCTCGGAGAGGGCTTTGGAGTTCTGTGCCACTTCCCCATACCTTGCCCTCTGCCTCTCATCCAATTTGGTTGTTCCTGAGGTACATTCTTTTATAATAATCCAGTGGTCGAATGAGTAAAATGTTTTCCTGAGTTCTGTGAGCCATTCCAGCAAATTAATCAAACACAAGGAGGGGGTTGTGGGAACCTCTGATTTATAGGCCGGAAGTACAGAGAAGTACTTCTCTCAGAAGTACAGAGAACAGTCTGGACTTGCAATTGGCATCTGAAGTGGTGGTGGGGAACAGTGTTGTGAGACTGAATCCCTAACCTGTGGGATCTGATGCTCTCTCCTGGAAGTTAGGGTCAGAATTGAATTAAATTTGTGGGACACCCAGCTGGTGTGGGGAATCCCCCCATACATGTTATCATTGTTCTTAGCACCTTAAGAACCAAAATAGTAATTTTAGTAATAGTAATTTTAGTATCAACCCTTGGAGTTCCAAGCTTACATAAAATAAAGTTATTATTAGGATTTATACTAATATGTATGATATAATATATATCGTGTATAATAACAGCTATATAGTATTGTGATTGTATTCAGAGATAATAGTCAAGACATGAGATATATAAAATACAGAATTCACTTTGGAAGTCATCTCAGTCATGGCCTGAGAGGGTGCAAGGCTGCAAAGACAAGGGTCCTTGCTGAGTCAGGAAGTGCCATAGCTGGAAGCCCAAATGCCAGACTTTGCCCTCTGTTCTGCCTACAGCAGGGCCCAGCTGTCTCTTGTTGCCCAGTAGATGCTGATAAACACAGAGAGGCAAGCTCTTCAGTTGCTCTTTCATACTGGTAATAGATCTGGCTGTAAAGCGTTTTCTCTCCTAGTGTCAAAATATAAAGGGAGAGCCCCACGTGAATCTGACTCCAGGAGTTTTGAACATAAAAACCCAGTTGGTAGCACATTATAATTTTAAAGCACATTTAATTTCCTACAAGGCAGGAAATAATTCCATATGAATTCAACCAGTGCATGTAACAAGATCATTACAGTACTAGCAAAGAAGATCATCTTTTTCACTTTGAAAAAGGAAAGAGTGAATTAGGTGGGATGTAGGTTTAGTAGACAGAAAGGTGGTCTCAGGGACCCTTTGTGCCCCAGTTGCTGCATTAATTTGTCACCAGTATCGTTTCTCACGGGTGATGGCTGATCTCGGTGAGTAGAAATGGCTAGTAGCTAAGAATAATCATTAAGAAATAGAAGGTTTTCTTTATAAAAGGAAAATTGCCTGGTGGTCTATCAGTTTTTTTTTTTTTCCTTTTTTGGTGTAAGCGGGCCTCTCACTGTTGTGGCCTCTCCCGTTGCGGAGCACAGGCTCCGGACGCGCAGGCTCAGCGGCCGCTCCGCGGCATGTGGGATCCTCCCGGACTGGGGCATGAACCCGTGTCCCCTGCATCGGCAGGCGGACCCTCAACCACTGCGCCACCAGGGAAGCCCCGGTCTATCAGTTTTACGTAGTGTTTATCATCTCTGTGGTCCATTTAACTTATCAGTTTTCTGTTATCAGGAAGGGTTGCAGAAAAGTGAGGGTGCAAGGAGAAATAAAGAAGTTTGAAGCTGAAACCAACCTCAACATGAGAAGTGGAGCCTTTACTAATTGCATTCTGCTTCTTTTAGCCTTTGGGCAATCTGAAGGACACAGCCATCAAAATTGCAGCCATCATGTGGAGCTTCTTTCCCCCAAGAATCACCATAAAATTGGTTCCCACACTGTGGACCTAAAACGAGGGGGTGTGGGTTGCTGCTTCTCTCTCTTGACATTTTACTTGATTTTCGAAGGAAAGGCGACTAAGAACTTTATGAAATTCAGATATGGTTACTGATAGAAATCTAGATTGTCATGAAAAGCCCAATAAGAAATTTAGTGGTAAGGGAGATAAAAGATTTGCTCTGGTAAATGGGATGATATATATATTAAATTATATGTATATATATATATAAAATTTTTTGGTTAGGTGTAATAATATTTAACTATTGGGGTTTTTTGCAAATTTGTCAACTTTGGACATATTGAAATCCAGTAAGTCCCTGATCAACATTAATATACATTAATGTTGTATAAACTAAGTTCAACATTAGTATAAACTAAGTAATTTGTAATGTAAGTGTTTATCCATTTTTTTCATTAAGTATACAAGTTTGGAAAAATAATAAATTTTGAGGCATATGTAGAATAAACTGACACATTCCTTCATCCACAAAAGTCACATCAGATTCATGAGAAAGCAAGATTGAGTTGTCATGTTAAGTGGTGCCTCCGTCTGTTCATTTATTACTTTATTCATCAGTACATCCTGGTGAATGCCTAGAAGAAAGGGCCTGATGTGTAGCGTCTGCCAGTTTCTGTGGTGTAAATACTCCACCATGGCCTATTTCAAGGCTGCTGAACACTGAGTTGCCAAGAGATGGCAATTATCAGCTCCTGTTAGATGGTAAGGGCTGGCTTGAGAATTCTACTGCCCGTAACCAGGGAAATTCAATGGTTTAGAATGTTCACATAAAGGATGAGAGGGGATGACGGGCTGAGGCTGGTGAGGCAGGCAGAGTCAGACATGAAGAGCCTTGAATGTCTATAGTCAAGAGATTCAGTGACCATAGGACTTGGCAGTTGTTCAGGTAAGAGATGACAGTGGCTGTCTCCAATGTAGTGACCACAGTATTTTGAAGGAATCCTGGGAAGAAATGATGGTATCCTTAACTATGTTAGTGCCATGGGATTTTGTAGATGGAGAGTAAAAAGACGGCAGAGACCCTGACTATGTTTATATCCATGGGACTTTGTAAATAGCGAGGTAGGAAATGAGGATGTTCCTACCTAGGAACATGTTCCTACAAAATTATGATCTATGTAACCATGGGAGTGGTATTTTGTAGATATCCAGTTAAGATAGAATAGTGGCCTTAACTATCAATACAGTACTGAAATTGGGATTTCTCAGGTAGGCAGGTAGAAGCTGATCGTGTCCCTTACCACATTAGTGAACATGGTGTTTTGTGGTAGTCCCGGTATGATGGTGAACCTAACCACAAAAGCAACCATGGGATTTTTCAGGGGTTTAGTGAAGAGATGATGGTGTCCTTAACCATGAAATTGATGATGGGATTTTGCAGGTATATGCAGTCAAGACATGTTAGTGATCCTAACCCCAGTACTGAGCAAGGGATTTTGCAAGTATTCAGGTTAGAGATGTTGGTGTCCCTAAAAATGTGACGACCATGGGTTGAAGGTGTCTAGGTAAGACATGATGTATAACTGACAATGGTAGTACCAAGATACTTTATAGTTACCCAGGTTAGAGATGATGTGTCCCTAACAATGGCATTTATCTGGATAATTGGTAGGTCTCCGTGTAAGATATGTTTTTCTAAACCTAATAAAGACTACAGGCTTCTGTATTTATCCAGGTAAAGATGATGTGTCGTAAACCGCTATGGTAACCAAGGTACTTTGCAAGTATCTAGTCAAGAACTGATGGTAAACCTAGAGTGAATATGGGACTATGAAGGTATTGTAGGGGAAGAAAACACATTTTCCCTCTAGTGTTCTAGGTTCTTGGCTGAAACCCTCCTGTAATAAAAGACAGATTAACAGGGGAAAACCAAATGATTTTAATTACATATGCACATATGTACATGTGGGAGCCCCACAAAGATATATGAAAAAGCAGCCAGGCAATTGAGGCTTATATACATACCATCCTGAGCTAAGGGAAGAGACAGGGGTCTGGGGTTTCCAAGGGGAGGAAGGCAATTTACAGGAAGCTGAGAAGAAGAAATAGATGGTAAACAAAGTTTGCCCTGCCATTAAGATAAGTCTCTCAGGTGAAAAAGTGATCTCCAGTAATAGCTCTCTTTCTGGTGCAAGCCCCCTTTCTAATGTAAATTTCCCTTACAAAAGGGTAACTTCTACCCTGCTTTTAGAGCCTCTATGTCTTCAGTTTCTCAAAATAACAAGCTCAAAATAATCCTTGTGCCAAGGAAGCCTATTTTGTGGTTGCATACTCTGCTATCCTTCGGTATCCATTAAGTAATGATGGTGACTTAAATCATGGCAATGACCATGGGTTTTTCAGGTGTTCTGGTAAGAGATGATATATCTCTAAGATTGTCACCATGATTTTTTGCAGGTTCCAGTAAAGAAATGAAGTTGAAATGTACCACAGTAGTAACCATGGGATTTAATATGACAAGGAAAGAATGTGGGCTTTAACCAAGTGGACTTCACAGTATTTTGTAACTGTCCAGATAAGTTATCATGGTGTCACTCACCACAGTACAGACCATGGAATTTTTCAGGTTCCAATCAGTAGATGATGGTGAACCTAATGGAGTAAATGTGAGACTTTGCTAATATCCAGGTAAAAGATGATGTGGGCCTTAAACACATTAGAGAACATATGATTTTCAGATATCTAGAAGAGTGATGATGCTGTCCCAAACTCTTATCATAGCCATGTGTTTTTTTTGGACTATCAAATATATTTAATTTTATTTTTATTTATTTATTTTAAACATCTTTATTGGGGTATAATTGCTTTACAATGGTGTGTTAGTTTCTGCTTTATAACAAAGTGAATCAGTTATACATATACATATGTTCCCATATCTCTTCCCTCTTGCATCTCCCTCCCTCCCACCCTCCCTATCCCACCCCTCCAGGCGGTCACAAAGCACCGAGCTGATCTCCCTGTGCCATGCGGCTGCTTCCCACTAGCTATCTACCTTACGTTTGGTAGTGTATATATGTCCATGCCTCTGTCTCGCTTTGTCACAGCTCACCCTTCCCCCTCCCCATATCCTCAAGTCCGTTCTCCAGTAGGTCTGTGTCTTTATTCCTGTCTTACCCCAGGTTCTTATGACATTTTTTCCCTTAAATTCCATATATATGTGTTAGCATACGGTATTTGTCTTTCTCTTTCTGACTTACTTCACTCTGTATGACAGACTCTAGGTCTATCCACCTCATTACAAATAGCTCAATTTCATTTCTTTTTATGGCTGAGTAATATTCCATTGTACATATGTGCCACATCTTCTTTAGCCATTCATCCGACGATGGGCACTTAGGTTGTTTCCATCTCCGGGCTATTGTAAATACAGCTGCAATGAACATTTTGGTACATGACTCTTTTTGAATTATGGTTTTCTCAGGGTATATGCCCAGTAGTGGGATTGCTGGGTCATATGGTAGTTCTATTTGTAGTTTTTTAAGGAACCTCCATACTGTTCTCCATAGTGGCTGTATCAATTTACATTCCCACCAACAGTGCAAGAGGGTTCCCTTTTCTCCACACCCTCTCCAGCATTTATTGTTTCTAGATTTTTTGATGATGGCCATTCTGACTGGTGTGAGATGATATCTCATTGTAGTTTTGATTTGCACTTCTCTAATGATTAATGATGTTGAGCATTCTTTCATGTGTTTGTTGGCAGTCTGTATATCTTCTTTGGAGAAATGTCTATTTAGGTCTTCTGCCCATTTTTGGATTGGGTTGTTTGTTTATTTGTTATTGAGCTGCATGAGTTGCTTGTAAATTTTGGAAATTAATCCTTTGTCAGTTGCTTCATTTGCAAATATTTTCTCCCATTCTGAGGGTTGTCTTTTGGTCTTGTTTTATGGTTTCCTTTGCTGTGCAAAAGCTTTGAAGTTTCATTAGGTCCCATTTGTTAATTTTTATTTCCATTTCTCTAGGAGGTGGGTCAAAAAGGATCTTGCTGTGATTTATGTCATAGAGTGTTCTGCCTATGTTTTCCTCTAAGAGTTTGATAGTTTCTGGCCTTACATTTAGGTCTTTAATCCATTTTGAGTTTATTTTTGTGTATGGTGTTAGGGAGTGATCTAATCTCATACTTGTACATGTAGCTGTCCAGTTTTCCCAGCACCACTTATTGCAGAGGCTGTCCTTTCTCCACTGTACATTCCTGCCTCCTTTATCAAAGATAAGGTGACCATAAGTGCATGGGTTTATTTCTGGGCTTTGTATCCTGTTCCACTGATCTATCTTTCTGTTTTTGTGCCAGTACCATACTGTCTTGATGACTGTAGCTTTGTCTGAACTCAGGGAGCCTGATTCCTCCAGCTCCTTTTTTCGTTCTCAAGATTGCTTTGGCTATTCGGGGTCTTTTGTGTTTCCATACAAATTGTGAAATTTTTTGTTCTAGTTCTGTGAAAAATGCCAGTGGTAGTTTGATAGGGATTGCATTGAAGCTGTAGATTGCTTTGGGTAGTAGAGTCATTTTCACAATGTTGATTCTTCCAATCCAAGAACATGGTAGATCTCTCCATCTATTTGTATCCTTTTTAATTTCTTTCATCAGTGTCTTATAATATTCTGCATACAGGTCTTTTGTCTCCTTAGGTAGGTTTATTCCTAGATATTTTATTCTTTTTGTGGCAGTGGTAAATGGGAGTATTTTCTTGATTTCACTTTCAGATTTTTCATCATTAGTGTATAGGAATGCAAGAGATTTCTGTGCATTAATTTTGTATCCTGCAACTTTACCAGATTCCTTTATTAGCTCTAGTAGTTTTCTGGTAGCATCTTTAGGATTCTCTATGTGTAGTATCATGTCATCTGCAAACAGTGACAGCTTTACTTCTTCTTTTCTGATTTGGATTCCTTTTATTTCCTTTTCTTCTCTGATTGCTGTGGCTAAAACTTCCAAAACTATGTTGAGTAAGAGTGGTGAGAGTGGGCAACCTTGTCTTTTTCCTGATCTTCATGGAAATGCTTTCAGTTTTTCACCATTGAGGATGATGTTGGCTGTGGGTTTGTCATATATGGCCTTTATTATGTTGAGGAAAGTTCCCTCTATGCCTACTTTCTGCAGGGTTTTTATCATAAATGGCTGTTGAATTTTGTCAAAAGCTTTCTCTCCATCTATTGAGATGATCATATGGTTTTTCTCCTTCAATTTGTTAATATGGTTTATCACATTGATACATTTGCGTATATTGAAGAATCCTTGCATTCCTGGAATAAACCCCACTTGATCATGGTGTATGATCCTTTTAATGTGCTGTTGGATTCTGTTTGCTAGTATTTTGTTGAGGATTTTTGCTTCTATGTTCATCAGTGATATTGGCCTGTAGTTTTCTTTCTTTGTGACATCCTTGTCTGGTTTTGGTATCAAGGTGATGCTGGCCTCATAGAATGAATTTGGGAGTGTTTCTCCCTCTGCTATATTTTGGAAGAGTTTGAGAAGGATAGGTGTTAGCTCTTCTCTAAATGTTTGACAGAATTCACCTGTGAAGCCATCTGGTCCTGGACTTTTGTTTGTTGGAAGATTTTTCATCACAGTTTCAATTACAGTGCTTGTGATTGGTCTGTTCATATTTTCAATTTCTTCCTGATTCAGCCTTGGCAGGTTGTGCATTTCTAAGAATTTGTCCATTTCTTCCAGGTTGTCCATTTTATTGGCATAGAGTTGTTTGTAGTAATCTCGCATGATCTTTTTTATTTCTGCAGTGTCAGTTGTTACTTCTCCTTTTTCATTTCTAATTCTATTGACTTGAGTCTTCTCCCTTTTTTTCTTGATGAGTCTGGCTAATGGTTTATTTATTTTATCTTCTCAAAGAACCAGCTTTTAGTTTTATTGATCTTTGCTATTGTTTCCTTCATTTCTTTTTCATTTATTTCTGATCTGATTTTTATGACTTCTTTCCTTCTGGTGACTTTGGGGTTTTTTTGTTCTTCTTTCTCTAATTGCTTGAGGTGCAAGTTTAGGTTGTTTATTCGAGATGTTTCCTGTTTCTTAAGGTGAGCTTGTATTGCTATAAACTTCCCTCTTAGAACTGCTTTTGCTGCATCCCATAGGTTTTGGGTCGTCGTGTCTCCATTGTCATTTGTTTCTAGGTATTTTTTAATTTCCTCTTTGATTTCTTCAGTGACCACTTCGTTATTAAGTAGTGTATTGTTTAGCCTCCATGTGTTTGTATTTTTTACAGATCTTTTCCTGTAATTGATATCTAGTCTCATGGCGTTGTGGTCGGAAAAGATACTTGATACAATTTCAGTTTTCTTAAATTTGCCAAGGCTTGATTTGTGAGCCAAGATATGATCTATCCTGGAGAATGTTTCATGAGCACTTGAGACAAATGTGTATTCTGTTGTTTTCGGATGGAGTGTTATGTAAATATCAATTAAGTCCATCTTGTTTAATGTATCATTTAAAGCTTGTGTTTCCTTATTTATTTTCATTTTGGATGATCTGTCCATTGGTGAAAGTGGGGTGTTAAATTCTCCTACTATGATTGTGTTACTGTCGATTTCCCCTTTTATGGCTGTTAGTATTTGCCTTATGTATTGAGTTGCTCCTATGTTGGCTGCATAAATATTTACAATTGTTATATCTTCTTCTTGGATCGATCTCTTGATCATTATGTAGTGTCCTTCCTTGTCTCTTCTAATAGTCTTTATTTTAAAGTCTATTTTGTCTGATATGAGAATTGCTACTCCAGCTTTCTTTTGGTTTCCATTTGCATGGAATATCTTTTTCCATCCCCTTACTTTCAGTCTGTATGTGTCTCTAGGTCTGAAGTGGGTCTCTTGTAGACAGCATATATATGGGTCTTGTTTTTGTATCCATTCAGCCAATCTGTGTCTTTTGGTGGGAGCATTTAGTCCATTTACATTTAAGGTAATTATCGATATGTATGTTCCTATTCCCATTTTCTAAATTGTTTTGAGTTCGTTATTGTAGGTCTTTTCCTTCTCTTGTGTTTCTTGCCTAGAGAAGTTCCTTTAGCATTTGTTGTAAAGCTGGTTTGGTGGTGCTGAACTCTCTCAGCTTTTGCTTGTCTGTAAATGTTTTAATTTCTCCATCAAATCTGAATGAGATCCTTGCTGGGTAGAGTAATCTTGGTTGCAGGTTTTTCTCCTTCATCACTTTCAGTGTGTCCTGCCACTCCCTTCTGGCTTGCAGAGTTTCTGCTGAGAACAGTTTCAGCTGTTAACCTTATGGGGATTCCCTTGTGTGTTATTTGTTAAACTGTTCTGCTGAGAACAGTTTCAGCTGTTAACCTTATGGGGATTCCCTTGTGTGTTATTTGTTGTTTTACCCTTGCTGCTTTTAATATGCTTTCTTTGTATTTAATTTTTGACAGTTTGATTAATATGTGTCTTGGCGTATTTCTCCTTGGATTTATCCTGTATGGGACTCTCTGTGCTTCCTGGACTTGATTAACTATTTCCTTTCCCATATTAGGGAAGTTTTCAACTATAATCTCTTCAAATATTTTCTCAGTCCCTTTCTTTTTCTCTTCTTCTTCTGGAACCCCTATAATTCGAATGTTGGTGCGTTTAATGTTGTCCCAGAGGTCTCTGAGACTGTCCTCAGTTCTTTTCATTCTTTTTTCTTTATTCTGCTCTGCAGTAGTTATTTCCACTATTTTATCTTCCAGGTCACTTACCCTTTCTTCTGCCTCAGTTATTCTGCTATTGATCCCATCTAGAGTATTTTTCATTTCATTTATTGTGTTGTTCATCATTGTTTGTTTCATCTTTAGTTCTTCTAGGTCCTTGTTAACTGTTCCTTGCATTTTGTCCATTCTATTTCCAAGATTTCGGATCATCCTTGCTATCATTATTCTGAATTCTTTTTCAGGTAGACTGCCTATTTCCTCTTCATTTGTTAGGTCTGGTGCATTTTTATCTTGCTCCTTTGTCTGCTGTGTGTTTTTCTGTCTTCTCATTTTGCTTATCTCACTGTGTTTGGGGTCTCCTTTTTACAGGCTGCAGGTTCATAGTTCCCGTTGTTTTTGGTGTCTGTCTCCAGTGGCTAAGGTTGGTTCAGTGGGTTGTGTAGGCTTCCTGGTGGAGCGGACTAGTGTCTGTGTTGTGGTGGATGAGGCTGGATCTTGTCTCTCTAGTGGGCAGGTTCACGTCTGGTGGTGTGTTTTGGGGTGTCTGTGGACTTATTATGATTTTAGGCAGCCTCTCTGCTAATGGGTGGGGTTGTGTTCCTGTGTTGCTAGTTGTTTGGCATAGGTTGTCCAGCACTGTAGCTTGCTGGTCGTTGAGTGAAGCTGGGTGCTGGTGTTAAGATGGAGGTCTCTGGGAGATTTTCGCCTTTTGATATTATGTGGAGGTGGGAGGTCTCTTGTTGACCAGTGTCCTGAAGTTGGATCTCCCACCTCAGAGGCACAGCACTGACTCCTGGCTGCAGCACCAAGAGCCTTTCATCCACATGGCTCAGAATAAAAGGGAGAAAAAGTAGAGAGAAAGAATTAGTAGAAGTGGGAAGAAAGAAAGAAAGAAAGGAGGGAAGGAAGGAAGCAAGCAAGCAAGAAAGAAAGAAGAAAAGAAGGAATGAAAGAAAGGAGGGAGGGAGAGAGGGACAGTGGGAGGAAGGAAGGAAGGGAAGGAAGGAAAAAAAGAAAGAAGATAAAGTAAAATAAAATAAAGTAAAATCTAATAAAGTTATTAAATTAAAAAATAATAATTCAGAAAAAAATTTAAAAAAACAAAAAAACGGACAGATAGAACCTTAGGACAAATGATGGAAGCAAAGCTATACAGACAAAATCTCACACAGAAGCATACACATACACACTCACAAAAACAGGAAAAGGGGAAAAAATGATAAATCTTGCTCTCGAAGCCCACCTCCTCAATTTGGGATGATTCGTTGTCTGTTCATGTATTCCACAGATGCAGGTACATCAAGTTGATTGTGGAGCTTTAACCTGCTGCTTCTGAGGCTTTTGGGGGGTCTGAGGTCTTCTGCCAGCGTTCAGTAGGTGTTCTGTAGCAGTTGTTCCACGTGTAGATGTATTTCCGGTGTATCTGTGGGGAGGAAGGTGATCTCCGCGTCTTACTCTTCCGCCATCTTCAGAACACCATAAACCATGTGTTTTTGTAGGTATCCAGGTAAGAAATTTTAATGTCCCTAACAAAAATATCAACCATCACATTTTACTGTTTTCTAGTTCAGGGTTGATTTTTGTCTTAAAACTTAGTAGTGACAAAGATACTTGCAAGTATCCAGATAATATATCACAGCGCCCTCACTGTAGTAGTGACCATGGGATTTTTGAGGTATCCAGTGAATAGCAGATGGTGTCCAAAACTACAGTGTTGACCTTAGAAATCTCTAGATATCCAGGTAGAGTTGGTGGTTGCCATAATGGAATTGACAGATGGAATTAGCAGAGGCCCAGATGGAAAAACGTTTTCCTAACCAGGGTTGCCACCATGTGTTTTTTTCAGGTCCCAGTCAAGAGATGATGGTGTCTCTAACTACAGTGTTGACCTTAGAACTAAAGGATCCAGGTTGAGATCATGATTCCCCTAATGATAGCAGTGATCATAGGATTTTTTGAGGTCCATGTAGGAGACGTATCCCTAATCATAGTTGCCATCATGTGTGTTTGTAGGCTCCAAATCATGAGATAATGGTGAAGATCATGGAATCCAGGCAAGTGATGACGTGGACCTTAAATATTATATAGACCATCTGATTTTCAGAAATCTAGGTAAGCGATGATGGTGTCCCCAACACGTGTTAGTACCATGTTTTTTGCAAATATTCAGATAAAAGAATGATACGGGGCTTACAAACACTGATAACTGTGAGATCTAGTTTAGCCAGTTTTCTAGTTTAGAGATAATGTGTGTTTAACTTTAGGAATGGATGAGAGATTTGAGGGTATCCAGGTAAGTATGCATAACGTTCTCCACCACAGTGTTGACCATGAGATTTTTACAGGTACAAGGTCAAGAGATGATGGTACCTGTAAGAACAGTGTTAACCTTGAAGTTCTGCCAGTGTTCAGGTAGCATTGATGTGTCCATAAAGTTGGAAGTGACAAAAGTTCTTTGCCAGTGTCCTGCTAGGAAACGTTATGTCCTTAAATACATCTGTCACAGTGTGTTTCTTTTAGGTTCCAGTCAGGGGATCACAGTGACCCTAACAATGGTGGTTAATGACACTTTGCTGGATGCAGTAAGTGACTATGTGAGTCTTACCACGCTATAGCCCTTCTGACCTTCAGAAATCTAGGTAAATTATGATGGTGTCCTGAACATCTGTGTCACCATGTTTTGCTTTGTTTTTGCAGATATCAGGTAAGAAAAGTTAGTGCTCTCATAAACACTACTAAGAATTAGCCCTTACTGTTCACTAGGTTTTTTACAAGTGTCCAGTCAACAAAGAATATTGTTACTAACAAAGGTGCAAACAATGGAATACAGTAAGTATCCAGGAGAAAAAAGATGTGTAAGTAGAAACATTTGTAACAATGTGTTTGTCGGGTTTCAGTCAGGAAAGCATGATGAACTTTACCATGGTCATTGACAGGGATTTTGCTGGTGTCCAGGTAAGTGATGATGTGGGCCTAAACCATAGCACAGGCCATCTGATTTTCAGATATCTAAATAAGTGACAATAGTGTCCCTAACACTTAACATGTTTTTATTATAGCTATTTAAGTAAGAAATGATAGAGTCCTTACCAATTTTAGAGCCCATGAGTGTTTACATTTTATATTTTGAGAGAAAATTTGTTTTACCTTCCAAGTGTCCAGAGGCTACAAGTCTACAGGTAGTTATGGTGTTCTTTCCTACAGTAGTAACCATGGGATGTTTGCAGGTATACAGTTAGGAAATGATGGTCTTACCCCCAAAATGATGCTGACCTTGGAATGCTGCTTATATGCAGGTAGAGTTGATGTGTCCCATAATAATAGAAGTAAACAAGATTATTTGCAGGTACGCTGGTAGAATAAATTGTGTCCTTTGACACGTACTTCATAATATGTTTTTCAGGCTCCTATCAAGACATAATGGTAAACCTAACAGTGCTCATTAATGGGGACACTGCTAATGTCCAGGTAAGTGATGATGTGGGCCTAAACCAGAGCACAGGCCATCTGACCTTCAGAAATGTAGGTAAGTGGTGATGGTGTCCCTAACACTTTCTGACCGTATATTTGGTACAGCTATTCCGTTTAGAATAATAGGGTCCTCACCAATTCTAGTAACCATGATCGGGGGTAGCCTATAATCGGTACTTAATGTGAGACATGGCTGGTATCAAGGTATGTGATAATGAGGGCCTAAACAACAGCCCAGGCCATCTGATCTTCAGATAGATAGGTAAGTGATGATGGTATCAATAATACTTAAGATAATTTTATTGCATGCTATTGAGGTATGAAAATGTAGAGTCCTTACCATTCTAGAAACCATGAGTTTTCATTTTTTTATATTTTAGAGAAAATTTATATTTATTCATTAGAGTGCTGAGTGAGCATGTGTTCAGGTAACAGTCATGGTGTTCCACAACACAGAGGTAACGTGGGGATTTTGTAGGTGTACATTCACCAAATGATGGCCTCGTGACAATGGTATTAACCTTGGGGTACTGGAAGTATCCATGTCTAGTTGATGTGTCCCATAATGATAGAAATAACCAAGATTATTTACACATACCCTGGTAGAAGAGGTTGTGTCCTTAAACACATTTGTTAAATTTTTTTCAGGTACCGGTTAAGAGATCACAGTTAAGCTCTCAGTGGACATCAGTGGGATTTTGCTCTTAATCAGGTAAAGATAATGTGGGTCTTACCACAATACAGACCTCAAATCTGATCCTCAAGTATCTAGGTAAGTGAGGATGGTGTCCCTAACATTTGTGTTACCATATTTTTTTTGCTGGTATCTCATTACAGTCTTTGATAGTATACAAATATGGAATTATGTTACATTAACCCATGGGAGACCGTCTTTATTTCAGATATCTAGAAATGAATGATGTTATAGAAACTCTTTCATTAACCTCTTATTTGGCATGTATGCTGTTAAGTTAATTTGTTCATAAGAACACTAGTAAGCATGAGATTTTACTATCTTCTTGTTTAGAACTAATGTGTATTTAACATTCGCAGTGATAGGTTTGCAGGCATCCAAGTAATTTATCTTATTCTCCATCACACCTAATTGCCCATGGGATTGATTGATTTATTCATTTATTTTTGGCCGCGCCATGCAGTGTGCGGGATCTTAGTTCCCCAACCAGGGATCGAACCCATACCCCGTGCAGTGGAAACATGGGGTCTTAACCACTGGACCACCAGGGAAGTCCTCGACCGTGGGATTTTTGCAGGCATCCGTCCAAGAGAGGATGATGTCTTTTTCTAAGGTATGACTCTGGACTTCTGCAAGTATGCAGGCAACATTGATGGGTCCTGAAATCGTATAAGTGACAAAGGGAATTTGCAGGTGTTCAGGTAGAATAAGATGTGTATCAAACACATTTTTCACGATGTGTTTTTCAGATTCATGTCAAGATGTCGTGGTGAGCTTATAAATGATAGTGAACATGGAATATCAAGGTAAGTGATGATTTGGTCCTAAACCACAGCGCAGACCATCTGGTCTTCATATATATAGGTAAGGGGTGATATATCCCTGACACTTCTTGGTACCATGATTTTTACAAGTATTCAAGTAATAAATGATAGATTCCTAACCAATTCTTATAACCATTGGTTTCCACATCTTACATTTTAGGGAAAAATTATGTTTAACTCTGTGATCGCTGAGGTATTGTACGTATCCAGGTAATTATCATGGTCTTCCCCATCCCCGCCCCCAGGTGGTAATCATGGGATTTTTATAGGCGTTTTGCAAGAAATTATGATGTTACCTGATAATGGTATTGACCTTGAATTAATCCAAGTATCCAGATAGTCTTGATATGCTCTGTAATGATGGAGTCACCATGGTTATTTGCATATGTTCTGGTAAAAAAAAGTTGTGTCCTTTAACATATATTTCACAAGGTGGTTGTCAGGTTCCTATCAAGATACCATGATAAATTAAACAGTGGTCATTAACAGGGGGACATTTCTGATATCTAGGTAAGTGATGATCTTCATATCAGACACCATCTGATCTTCATATATCCACGTAAATGATGTTGGATCACTTACATGGGTTTTATGTGTGAGTTCTTAGCAGGTAGTCAGGTAAGAAATGATAATGTTTTGCCAGTTCTAGTGACTGTGTTATTCTGCGGTTTTATATTTCACAGAAAATGTATGTTTAACCCTGTGAGTATTGAGTAATCTGCATTTACTCAGGTAACTATCCCGGAATTCTGCTTCATAATAGTAACCATGGGGTTTTGTAGATGTAAAGTCAAGAGTTGATGGTGTCTCTAAATATGGCTAGACCTTGAATACTGCAAAAATCTAGTTGATGGGTCCCGCAGTGGTGGAAGTGAAGAAGGTTATTTGCAGTAATTCATGTGGGAAATGTGTGTCCGTAGATAAAACATTTGTCACAATGTGTTTTTCAGGTTCCAGTCAAGAGATCATAGTGAACCTCATCATCATCATCAAGAGACTTTGCATGAATCCCAGTAAGTGATGATGTGAGCCTTAAGCACCTTACAGATCATGTGATCTTCAGGTTTAGGTAAATGCGGATGATGTCACAGTAGTAACCATGGGATATTTGCAGGTGTGCAGTGAAGAGTTGATGGCGTCTCTAACAGTGGTGTAGAACTTGGACTACTGCAAGTATCAGGTAGATTGATAGGTCCTACAGTGATGGATGAGGAAGGTCATTTAAGGTATCCAGGTGAAAATGTGTCTCCCTGGACACATTTGTCACAATGTATTTTTCAGGGTCCAATCAAGAGACCATGGTGACTTCATAAGTGATTGTTAACAGAGACTTTGCTTATATCCAGGTAACTGATGATGTGTCTTTAAGCCCCCTTCAAATATCTGATCTTCAGATTTCTTGGTAAGTGAGGATGGTGTGTCTAACATTTGTGCACCATGTTTTTTTTTTTTAAAGATATTCAGGTAAGAAGTGACACTGTCTCAACCAAATCTATTAAGCATTAGACCTTACAGGATGAGAATTTAAATATAATGTATGTTGAACCTAGGTAGTGCTAGAGGTATATGCAGGTAAGGGACCCTACAGGTCCATACCACAGTACTGATCGGGAGATTTTTACATGTGCCCTGCAGAGAGGTGGTGGTGTCTCTAAGAACATTATTGGCCTTGAAGTACTGCCAGGTTGATGGTTCCCTCATTGATGAAAGTGACCAAGATTATTTGCAGGTGTCATTGTAGAGCAAGTTGTTTTCTTAAATGTATTTGTCATGTATATTTTTTTGAGATTCCAGTCAAGGAATCATGGTGAATCTAACAGTGGTCATTACCAGGACATTGCTAGTAACCAGGTGAGTGATAAAGTGGGTCTTACTACAATGCAGACTGTCTGATCTTCAGTATCTAGTAAGTGAGGATGATGTCCCTAACATATGTGTTATCATGTTTATTGCCGGTATCTCATTAAGGTCTTTGCTAGTAAGGACGTATGATATTATGGGATATTAACTCATTAGAGACTTTAGTTGTTTCCACTCATCTAGGTAATTAATTAGTGACGTTCCCATGATTCTTATAATAACCTTGCTTTTGGCATGTATACAGTTAAGAAATTAATTCTTCCTGAACAACACTAGTAAGCAAGAGCATTAACTGTATTCTTGTTTAGAAATAATGTGTTTTTTATACTCGTGATAATAGATATGCAAGTATCCAAGTAATTTATCACATTGTCCATCACAGCGATATTGACCATAGAATTTTTACAGGTATCCCTTCAAAAAAAGAAGGTACCTCTTACTAGGGTTGGACCTTGGAGTTCTGCAGTTACCCAGCTAACACTGATGAGTTACAAAATGATACAACTGACCAAGGGAATGTTTTCGGTGTACAGGTAGAACAGCACATGTACTGAACATTTCCCACAACACGTTTGTCAGGTATTTCAATGGTAGTTAACAAGGCACCTAGCAGGTATGGAGGTAAGTGATGATTTGGACCTGAACAATAGCATAGATCATGTGATCTACATATATTTAGGTAAGTGATAGGAAGTGTCTCTCACACTTCTTGTTAGAATGATTTCTTTGCAGGTATTCAGGTAAGAAATGATAGAGTTCTTACCAATTCTAGTAACCATGTGTTCATACTTTCATATTTTACAGAAAAGTTATGTTTACCAGTGTAAGTGTTCAGGGATTGATCGTGTTGGTAATTGGAGTTTCTCACCACACTGGTAAGGATAGGATTTTTGCAGGTGTCCAGTGAAGAATGATGGTCTCTCATGACCATGGTATTAACCTTGATTTAATGCTAGTATTCAGGTAGAGTTGATGTGTTAGGTAATAATAGAAGTGAATAGGGTGATGTGCAGGTGTACTGGTAGAACAGGTTGGGTCCTTAAACACATTTTATCCATGTGTTTTTTCAAGTTCCTGTGAAGAGAACACAGTGAACCTATGAATGATTGTTAATGGAAGCTTGCTCATAACCAAGTAACTGAAAAGTGGGTCTAACCACAAAGTAGGCTATCTAATTTTCAATATCCACCTAAGTGTTGTTGGTGTCCTAACACTGGTGATACCATACTTTTGTTTTGTTTTTGGTTTTTTTTTTTGCAGGTATCCTGTTAAGGTCTTTGGTAGTATACAGATATGAGGTGATGTGGCATTAACTTATTAGAGACTTCCTTATTTTCAGATCTCTACATAATTAATGTTTTCAAGGCTCTTACATTTACTTTGTTTTTGGCATATATGCAGTTCAGAAATTAACATGTCCCCAATAATATTACTAAGAATAAGATTTTATTATTTATTTGGAAACACTGTATATTTAACACTTGGAATGATCCTGCAACATATATGTATCCAGGTGATCTATCATATAGTCGACCACTGCTTTATTGACTCTGGAATTTTTGCAGGTATCCCTTCAGAAGAGCAAGGAGTCTCTTTCTAGGGTATGACATTGCAGTTCTGCAAGTACACAGGTAACGTTGATGGGATACAAAATGATACCGTTGACTGAGGAAATCTGATGGTGTACCCTAGAATAATATGGATATCACATACATTCTCTGAATGTGTTTTCAGACTCCTGTCACGACATGATGGTGAGATACCAGTGGTAGATAACAGGGGACGTTGCTGGCATCTAGGTAAGTGATGATGTGGGCCTAAAGCACATCACAGACCATGTGTTCTTCACGTACGTAGGTAAGTGATGATGGCGTTCCTAACGCTTTTCGTTAGCGTGATTTTGTTGCAGGTGTTCAGGTAAGAAGTTCTAAGAGTCCTCACAAATTCTAGTAAACACGAGTTTACACTTTTCGTATTTTAGTTAGAATTTGTTTAATCCTGTAAGTATCGAGGAGTCGTTCACCTCCAGGTACTTGTTGTGACGTCACTAGGTTGTCATATCCATAAGATTTTTGCAGGTACCCAGGTAGGTGCCACTGGTCTCTCCTGACAACAGTGTTGACCTTGAACAGATGCAGGGAGCCAGGTAGAGTTGATGTGTTCCTTAATAATGGAGGTGAACAAGGTTAGGTGCAGGCATCCTGGTAGAACAAGTTGTGTCTTGAACACATTTGTTGCATGTATTTCATGAGGTTCCTGTTAGGAAAACAGGGTGAACCTAATGGTTACTAGGGTAACACTTAAACAACTAAGTGTTAAAGTGCATCTTACCGCAGTGCAGACCGTGTGAACTTCAATATCTAGGTAAGTGAGGATTCTGTCCCTAACAGTTGTGTTAATGTCTTTTTTTTTTGCAGGTATCATGTTAAGATCTTTGCTTCTTATGCCGGTATGAGATCATGTGATATTCACTGATCCAAGACGTTCTTATATTCAGATATCTACATAATTCCTGATTTCAGTGTCTCATATTGACCTTTTTTTTGACATGTGATCTGTTAGGAATTTAATGTGTCCCTAAAAATACTAGTAGCGATGAGATTTTTAGTAGTCTTCTTTAGAGATAATATGTATTTAACACAGTAGTGATAGATGGATTTGCAGATGGGACCTTGCTGGTGTCCAGGTAAGTGATGATGTGAGCGTAAAGCACAGCACAGGCCTTCTGACCTCCAGATATCGTAGTAAGTAAGGATGTGTCCTAACACTTCCTGTTACCATGTGTTTCTTTTTCAGGGAAGAGGGTAAGAAATAATAGTGTCCTTGCCAGTCTGGAAAACAATCGTTTTCCCTTTTTATATTTTAGAGAAAGTTTAACACTCTTAAGTGTCGAGGGATTGCACATATGCAGATATTTATTATGGTTTTCCCACCACACTACTTCCCATAGGGTTTCTCAGATGTCCAGTCAAGAAACTATGGCTTTCCAACCTTGGTGTTGACCTAGGACTACTACAAGTATCCAGATAGAGTTGATGCATCTTATAATGGTAACGTAATCAAGGTGTCCTAGTAGGAAGGCCACATCTCATGTCTTTTCCAGGTTCCTGTCCAGACATCACTCTGAACCTAGCGTTGGTGTTAACGGGAGACACTGTGGCTGGGCAGGTATGTGACAACGTGGGCCTCACCCAGAGCACAGGCCACCTGACCTGCGCATACGTAGGTAAGTGATGACTGTGAGCCTGACACTTGTTACCATGACTCCTTAGCAGGTATTCAGGTAAGGACACATTCCTTACCAATTCTTGAAACCATTAGCTTTCAGTTTTCATTTTTAAGAGCAAATCTTGAACTCTGTGTGTCATGAGGGAGTACACATATCAGGTATTTATCATGATATCCCAGCCACAGTAGTGAGCATGGAAATTTTGCAGGTATGTTGTAAAGAACCGTTATTACCTGACAGTGTCCTTGACCTCAGAGTGTCCTGGAAGTATTGAGGTAGAGTTGATTTCATGATGATGGACATGACCAAGGTGGTTTGCAGGTGTCCTGCTAGAGCAAGTTGTGTCCTTTTCCACATATATCATCATGTGCTTTTCAGGTTCCTGTCAAGAGACGAAGCTTACAGTGGTCATTCTCTGGGGACATTTATGGTATCCAGGTAAGTCATGATGTGTAATGATGTGCACCTTCACCATATCAGACCGTCTGCTCTTCACATTCGTAGGTCAGTGTTAGTGATTGACTAAAGTTACTTACCATGTGTGTCTCTTTTCCGAGTAATTAGGTAAGAAATGATAGAATTTTACCCATTAAAGAAACCATGATACGCTACTGTTTGCCATTTTAGAGAAAATTTGTGTTTAGTCATGGGAGTGTCGAGCAGGTTGTGGGTATCCAGGTCATGATGATGGAATTGTGTGGCACGGCGTGTTTGCAAGTGAGCTGGGAATTGATGACGGTGTGTCGAACTTCGGCCAAGACCTTGAAGTACAGCATGAATCCAGGGAGAACTGATGGGGCCTGCAGTGATGGTAGTGGGCAAGGTGATTTGCAGTGTCCTAGTAGAGAAGGTGTGTCCACAGACATATTTGTCTCAAAGCGTTCTTTACATTCTTGTCAAGAAGTCATGGTGAGTCTCGAAATGATCATTAATGGGACTTGGCTTGTATCCAGGTAAGTGACGACGTGGGCCTTCAGCTGCCTCAAACAGTCTGATCGTCACATACGTAGGCTAGTGTGGATGGTGTTCCTAACTGTTCTATTACCATGGTCTCGTTTTGGTGTGTTTCTAGCAGGTATTCAGTTCAGAAATGACATTGTCTCATGCAGTGCTAGTAAGTGTTTGCCTTTTTTATTAGAATTTTGATATAACGTGTGTTGAATAGAACGTGTGTTAAAATACTGACAGAATCTGTTACTATGTTTTTTTCTTAAAGAGGTCAGTTCAGAAATGATACTGTCCCAACCAACGCTACTAATCAGTTTAGGGTTTAGGTATGTGTGTTTCACCTTAGCAGTCATGGAGGGATATGCAGGAATCCGGGTAAGTTATCCTGCTGTTCCACACCAGCACGTTGAGCATGAAATTTCACAGGTACTCAGACAAGAGATGATCGTGTGCCCAACCGTGGTGTTAACCTTGAAGTGCCTGCAGGACCCACATAGTGTTGATGATTCCCCTAATGATGTAAATAATCAGAATTAGTTACAGGTAGGCTTTTTTATTTTTGTCTTTAGGTGAAACGATTGTTTTGCCGTAAACTCCCTTGTCAAATGTGTTTCTTCATGTTATATCAGTGGTGACATTGCACTGAACCTAGTCATGGTCGTTAATGGGACCCTGCCAGTAACCAGGTAAGGTTGCTGCGGAACTTAGAGCAGAGTATAGACCAACGGTCTTCAGATGTCTACGTAAGTGAGGATGATGTCCCAAACCCCGAACACAGTGTTGCCATATTTTTTTCCCTGCAGATATCCTGTTACGGTTTTTGCTAGTGTAAAGGTACGTGATGTCACATGAATTCACTAGACCTTCTTATGTTCAGGTATGTATGTAATTAATGGTATTTTGAGGACTCTTTATATTTTAACTTACAGTGACTGTATTAGCTTTATTTTTGGTTTGTACGCCGTAAAGGTATTAATTTGTCCCTAACAACACAAGTAAACATGATATTTTACTGTATTCATGTTTCACAGTACCATTTGATACCCTCCTCCTGATAAGGGGATATGCAGGCATCCAGGTAATTTATCCTATTGTTCATCCCCACAGTAGTGAGCATGGAATTTGAAATACCTCGTGAAGAGAAGAAGGTATCTCTTATTAGGGTTTAGGCCTAGACTTCTGCAAGTATCCAGGTAATTTGGATGAGTCTCAAAAGTATGCAACTGGCCAAGGGTATCTGAAGGTGTACCCTAGAAAAATATGGATATCACACACATTCTCTAAATGTGTTTTCAGACTCCCGTCAGGACATGATGGTGAGCTACCAGTGGTAGATAACAGGGGACGTTGCTGGTGTCTAGGTAAGTGATGACTGTGAGCCTGATACTTGTTACCGTGACTCCTTTGCAGGTATTCAGGTAAGGACAGATTACTTACCAATTCTTGAAACCGTTAGCTTTCAGTGTTCATTTTTTAGAGCAAATCTTGAACTCTGTGTGTCATGAGGGATTACACATATCAGGTATTTCTCGTGATATCCCAGCCACAGTAGTGAGCACGGAAATTTTGCAGGTATGTTGTAAAGAACCGTTATTACCTGACAGTGTCCTTGACCTCAGAGTGTCCTGGAAGTATTGAGGTAGAGTTGATTTCATGATGATGGACATGACCAAGGTGGTTTGCAGGTGTCCTGCTAGAGCAAGTTGTGTCCTTTTACGCATATATCATCATGTGCTTTTCAGGTTCCTGTCAAGAGACGAAGCTTACAGTGGTCATTCTCTGGGGACATTTATGGTGTCCAGGTAGGTCATGATGTGTCATGATGTGCACCTTCACCATATCAGACCGTCTGCTCTTCACATTCGTAGGTCAGTGTTAGTGATTGAGTAAAGTTACTTACCATGTGTGTTTCTTTTCCAAGTAATCAGGTAAGAAACGATAATATTTTACCCATTGTAGCAATCATAATATGCTACTGTTTGCCATTTTAGAGAAAATTTGTGTTTAGTCGTGGGCGCGTTGAGCAGGTTGTGGGTATCCAGGTCATGATGATGGAATTGTGTGGCACGGCGTGTTTGCAAGTGAGCTGGGAATTGATGACGGTGTGTCTAACTCTGGCATAGACCTTGGAGTACAGCATGAATCCAGGGAGAACTGGTGGGGCCTGCAGTGATGGCAGTGGGCAAGGTGATTTGCAGTGTCCTAGTAGAGAAGGTGTGTCCACAGACATATCTGTCTCAAAGCGTTCTTTACATTCTTGTCAAGAAGTCATGGTGAGTCTCGAAATGACCATCAATGGGACTTGGCTTGTATCCAGGTAAGTGACGATGTGGGCCTTCAGCTGCCTCAAACAGTCTGATCGTCACATACGTAGGCTAGTGTGGATGGTGTTCCTAACTGTTCTATTACCATGGTCTCGTTTTGGTGTGTTTCTAGCAGGTATTCAGTTAAGAAATGACATTGTCTCATGCAATGATAGTAAGTATTTGCCTTTTTTATGAGAATTTTGATAGAACGTGTGTTTAATAGAAGGCATGTTTAAATAGTGACAGAGGGTAGTGCAGGTCCAGGTAACTTATTCTACTGTTGAAATATTAACGTTGAGATTTCTACAGGTACTCATAGAAGAGATGATAGTGCGCCTAACAGTGGTGTTGACGTTAAAGTGCTTCCAAAATCCAGGTAGTGTATGTGCTTCCCCTAACGATGGAAGTGACCAAGATTATTTGCAATGCTACTGACTTTGCATATAAAGAAGCATGTCCTTTACACAATTGTGGAATGCATCTCTCAAGTTTCTAGCCTTCATTGTGGAGTCATAATGAACAAAATAACCGTTGTCAGTGGGACCTTGCTAGTAACCAGGTATGTGATAAAGTGAGTCTTACCCCAATGCAGGTTATTAGGTTTTCAGATATCTAGGCGAATGAGAACGGTGTGTCTAACACAGTGTACTATGCTTTTTTATAGGTTTCCCGTTAAGTTCTTTGCCTCATGGACTCGTAGCAGACGATGTGACTTTAATTCACTAGACACCTTCTTATTTTCCAATAGGTAGGTAATTAATGGTAGTTTGAAGATTCTTAAATGAACCTTGTTTTGGCATGTAGTATGTCAGAAATGAGTTTATCCCTAATAGTCAGCATGAGAAATTAGTCTGTTGTTCAGAGATCATTTTTTTACACCATTGTGTTGGTTTCCAGGTAATTTATTTATTTTCCATACCCATGATACTGACCATGGGAGTTTTGCAGGTATCCCTTCAAAAGAGGAAGGTTCTCTTACTACGGTATGACCTCAGGTTTCTGCAGTTACGCAGATAATGTTTATGCATCCGTGAATGATAGAATTGATCAATGGAATTTGCAGGTGCACAGGTAGAATGAGGTGTGGACTGAGCACATTTTGCGTGATGTATTTTTCAGATGCATGTCAAGATACCTAGGTGGGCTTCCCAGTGGTAGTTAACATGTGACATTGCTGGTATCGAGGTATGTGATGGCCTGGGCCTAAACCACAGCACAGGCCATCTGCCCTTCATACATCTTGGTGAGTGATGATGTGTTCTCACACTCAGATTAACATGATTTCTTTTTTTTCGTGCAGGTATTCAGGTAAGAAATGATAGAGCTTTACCAACTCTAGAAAACATGTTTTCACTTTCTGTATGAGAAAAAGTTTGTGTTGAACCCTGTGCGTGTGGAAGGCTGGCACATGTCTAGGTATTTATCATGGTGTCCCCAGCCCCAGTAGTACCCACAGATTTTTTGCAGGTATCCAGTGAAGTACTGATGATTTAATTTGACATCAGTACTGATCTTTCACTAATGAAAACATCCAGGCTTGGTTGGTGTACTCCATAAAGATACTTGCAGATATCCTGGGAGAAGAAGTTGTGTCCTTTAACAGAGCTTTCCGAATGTCTTTTTCAGGTTCCTGTCAAGGCATCCCTTTGAACCTAGCGTTGGTGTTAACGGGGGACACTGTATGGGTGCAGGTAAGTGATGATGTGGGCCTAACTCATGGCACAATCCCTCTGATCTCCAGGTAGCCAGCTAAAGGATGATGGCGTCTCTCAGGGTTTTAGTTACCACAATTTCTTAGCTGGTATTCAGGCAGAAAATTAAATCAGTAAGGCAGTAGAGTCCTTACTGATTCTAAAGACAAGTAGTTTTCACCTTTCATAACTTAGAGAACATTTCTGTTGAACCGTGTGAGAGTTGATGCGTTGCCATATCCAGGTAATTAACATTATGTCCTCAAGTGCTTCAGTAACCATGGAAACTTTGCAGGTGTCCCATAAAGAAACACTGTCTTATCTGGCAGTGGCCTAGACCTTGGGATACTGCAAGTATTCAGTTAGAGTTGATAGTCTCATAATGATGCAGTGACCAAGGTTCCCGCAGGTGTCCTGGAAGAAGAATTGCATCCTTTTACACGTACATCATGATGTATTTTTCAGGTTCCTGTCGTGTTACCTCAATGAACCTGACAGTGGTCGTTAAGGGGGGACATTTCTGGTATCCAGCTATGTCATGAGGTGCCCCTTCGCTACGTGAGACCCGCTGGTCTCTGTGTATTTAGTTAATTGATGTTGATTGCTTGGACTTGTTTTACCATGTGTTTTCTTTTCAGATGTTCAGGTCGAAATGACAATTGTGTTTTTTTTACCAATGCTAGCAAACATCTTACTTTTTCATATTTAAGAAAAAATGTGTGTTTAAAAATGTGTGTTTAAACATGTGAGTGTTGAGCAATCCATGGGTATTCATGTAATAAAACTAGAGTTGTAGGTCACACAGGTTACCCTAGTATTTTTGCAGGTAAGTAGTTCAAACATGATGGTTTTCTCACAATGGCATAGATCTTGCAGTCATACAAGAGTTCAAGTAGAGTTGATGGGTCCTGCAGTGGTGGAAGTGGAGAAGGTTATTTGAAGTGTCCCGAGAGACAAGATATTCTGTAGACACATTTGTCACAATTTGTCTTTCAGGTTTCTGTCAAGAAACCATGATAAACCTCGTAATGCTCAATGACGGGACTTTGCTTTTATCTCGTACGTAACGATGTAGATCTATCTGTATTGAGGACCCTACAACTAATCTGCCCATCTGACAGGTAGGTTAAGTGTGGATGGTTTGCGAACTTTTCTGTTACTATGTTTTTTTCTTAAAGAGGTCAGTTCAGAAATGATATTGTCCCAACCAATGCTACTAATCAGTTTAGGGTTTAGGTATGATGTGTGTTTCACCTTAGCAGTGATGGAGGGATATGCAGGAATCCGGGTAAGTTATCCTGCTGTTCCACACCAGCACGTTGAGCATGAAATTTTCACAGGTACTCAGACAAGAGATGATCGTGTGCCCAACCGTGGTGTTAACCTTGAAGTGCCTGCAGGACCCACATAGTGTTGATGATTCCCCTAATGATGTAAATAATCAGAATTAGTTACAGGTAGGCTTTTTTATGTTTGTCTTTAGGTGAAACGATTTTTTTGCCGTAAACTCCCTTGTCAAATGTGTTTCTTCATATTATATTAGTGGTGACATTGCACTGAACCTAGTGACGGTAGTTAATGGGACCCTGCGAGTAACCAGTTAAGTGGAGCTGAGGACCTTACAGCAGAGTGTTGACCAACTGTCTTCAGAGGTCTGCATAAGTGAGGATGATGTCCCAAACCCCGAACACTGTGTTCCCATATTTTTTTCCCTGCAGATATCCTGTTACTGTTTTTGCTACTGTAAAGGTACGTGATGTCACATGAATTCATTAGCCCTTCTTATTTTCAGGTATGTATGTAATTAATGGTATTTTGAGGACTCTTTATATTTTAACTTACAGTGACTGTATTAGCTTTATGTTTGGCTTGTGCGCCGTAAAGGTGTTAATTTGTCCCTAACAACACAAGTAAACATGATATTTTACTATATTCATGTTCCAAAATACCATTTTATAGCCTCCTACTGGTAAGAGGATATGCAGGTATCCAGGTAATTTATCGTATTGTTCATTACCAGAGTAGTGAGCATGGAATTTGAAATACCTCTTCAAGAGAAGAAGGTA
The DNA here is from genome assembly GCF_937001465.1 of Orcinus orca. Lineage (NCBI taxonomy): Eukaryota > Metazoa > Chordata > Mammalia > Artiodactyla > Delphinidae > Orcinus > Orcinus orca. The sequence goes on along the minus strand of NW_026043915.1, from coordinate 282,379 downwards.
TCTCTTACTAGGGTTTAGGCCTAGACTTCTGCAAGTATCCAGGTAATGTAGATGAGTCTCAAAAGTATGCAACTGACCAAGGGTATGTGAAGGTGTACTCTAGAATGTTATGGATATCACACCCATTCCCTAAATGTGTTTTCAGACTCCTGTCAGGACACGATGGTGAGCTACCAGTGGTAGATAACAGGGGACGTTGCTGGCATCTAGGTAAGTGATGATGTGGGCCTAAAGCACATCACAGACCATGTGTTCTTCACGTACGTAGGTAAGTGATGATGGCGTTCCTAACGCTTCTCGTTAGCGTGATTTTGTTGCAGGTGTTCAGGTAAGAAGTTCTAAGAGTCCTTACAAATTCTAATAAACACGAGTTTACACTTTTCATATTTTAGTTAGAATTTGTTTAATCCTGTAAGTATTGAGAAGTCGTTCACCTCCAGGTAGTTGTTGTGACATCTCTCCGCTGTCGTATCCATAAGATGTTTGCAGGTACCCAGGTAGGTGCCACTGGTCTCTCCTGACAACAGTGTTGACCTTGAATGGATGCAAGGAGCCAGGTAGAGTTGATGTGTTCTTTAATAATGGACGTGAACAAGGTTAGGTGCAGGCATCCTGGTAGAGCAAGTTGTGTCTTTAACACATTTGTTGCATGTATTTCATCAGGTTCCTGTTAGGAGAACAGGGTGAACCTTATGGTTACTAGTGTAACACTTAAACAGTTAAGTGTTAAAGTGCGTCTAACCCACACTGCAGACCTTGTGATCTTCAATATCTAGGTAAGTGAGGATGCTGTTCCTAACAGTTGTGTTTATGTCTTTTTTTTTGCAGGTATCATGTTAAGATCTTTGCTTGTTATGCCAGTATGAGATCATGTGATATTCACTGATTCAAGACGTTCTTATATTCAGATATCTACATAATGTCTGATTTCAGTGTCTCATATTGACTTTGTTTTTGACATGTGATCTGTTAGGAATTTAATGTGTCCCTAATAATACTGGTAGGGATGAGATTTTTAGCAGTCTCCTTTAGAGGTAATATGTATTTAACACAGTAGTGATAGATGGATTTGCAGATGGGACCTTGCTGGTGTCCAGGTAAGTGATGATGTGAGCGTAAAGCACAGCACAGGCCTTCTGACCTCCGGATATTTGAGTAAGTAAGGATGTGTCCTAACACTTCCTGTTACCATGGTTTCTTTTTCAGGGAACAGGGTAAGAAATAATAGTCTCCTTGCCAGTCTGGAAAACAATCGTTTTCCCTTTTTATATTTTAGAGAAAGTTTAACACTCTTAAGTGTCGAGGGATTGCACATATGCAGATATTTATTATGGATTTCCCACCACACTACTCCCCATAGGGTTTCTCAGATGTCCAGTCAAGAAAGTATGGCTTTCCAACCTTGGTGTTGACCTAGGAGTACTGCAAGTATCCAGATAGAGTTGATGCATCTTATAATGATAACGTAATCAAGGTGCCCTGGTAGGAAGGCCATATCTCATGTCTTTTCCAGGTTCCTGTCCAGACATCACTCTGAACCTAGTGTTGGTGTAAACGGGAGACACTGTTGCTGGGCAGGTATGTGACGACGTGGGCCTCACCCACAGCACAGGCCACCTGACCTGCACATACGTAGGTAAGTGATGACTGTGCGCCTGACACTTGTTACCACGACTCCTTAGCAGGTATTCAGGTAAGGACACAATCCTTACCAATTCTTGAAACCATTAGCTTTCAGTGTTCATTTTTTAGAGCAAATCTTGAACTCTGTCAAGATACCTAGGTGGGCTTCCCAGTGGTAGTTAACATGTGACATTGCTGGTATCGAGGTAAGTGATGGCCTGGGCCTAAACCACAGCACAGGCCATCTGCCCTTCATGTATCTTGGTGAGTGATGATGTGTTCTCACACTCAGATTAACATGATTTCTTTTTTTTCGTGCAGGTATTCAGGTAAGAAATGATAGAGCTTTACCAACTCTAGAAAACATGTTTTCACTTTCTGTATGAGAAAAAGTTTGTGTTGAACCCTGTGCGTGTGGAAGGCTGGCCCATGTCTAGGTACTTATCATGGTGTCCCCAGCCCCAGTAGTACCCACAGATTTTTTGCAGGTATCCAGTGAAGTAATGATGATTTTCTTTGACATCAGTACTGATCTTTCACTAATGAAAACATCCAGGCTTGGTTGGTGTACTCCATAAAGATATTTGCAGATATCCTGGGAGAAAAAGTTGTATCCTTTAAGAGAGCTTTCCGAATGTCTTTTTCAGGTTCCTGTCAAGGCATCCCTTTGAACCTAGCGTTGGTGTTAACGGGGGACACTGTAAGGGTGCAGGTAAGTGATGATGTGTGCCTAACTCATGGCACAATCCCTCTGATCTCCAGGTAGCCAGCTGAAGGATGATGGCGTCTCTCAGGGTTGTTGTTACCACAATTTCTTAGCTGGTATTCAGGCAGAAAATTAAATCAGTAAGGCAGTAGAGTCCTTACTGATTCTAAAAACAAGTAGTTTTCACCTTTCATAATTTAGAGAACATTTCTGTTGAACCATGTGAGAGTTGATGCGTTGCCATATCCAGGTAATTAACATTATGTCCTCAAGCGCAGCAGTAACCGTGGAAACTTTGCAGGTGTCCCATAAAGAAACACTGTCTTATCTGGCAGTGGTCTAGACCTTGGGATACTGCAAGTATTCAGTTACAGTTAATGGTCCTATAATGATGCATTGACCAAGGTTCCCGCAGGTGTCCTGGAAGAAGAATTGCATCCTTTTACATGTACAGCATGATGTATTTTTCAGGTTCCTGTCGTGTTACCTCAATGAACCTGACAGTGGTCGTTAAGGGGGGACATTTCTGGTATCCAGCTACGTCATGAGGTGCCCCTTCGCTACGTGAGACCCGCCGGTCTCCGTGTATCTAGTTAATTGATGTTGATTGCTTGGACTTGTTTTACCATGTGTTTTCTTTTCAGATATTCAGGTCGAAATGACGATTGTGTTTTTTTTACCAATGCTAGCAAACATCTTACTTTTTCATATGTAAGAGGAAATGTGTGTTTAAGCATGTGAGTGTTGAGCAATCCATGGGTATTCATGTAATAAAAATGGAGTTGTAGGTTACACAGTTTTCCTTAGTATTTTTGCAGGTAAGTAGTCCAAACATGATGGTGTCTCACAATGGCATAGATCTTGCAGTCATACAAGAGTTCAAGTAGAGTTGATGGGTCCTGCAGTGGTGGAAGCGTAGAAGGTTATTTGAAGTGTCCCGGGAGACAAGATATTCTGTAGACACATTTGTCACAATTTGTCTTTCAGGTTTCTGTCAAGAAACCATGATAAACCTCGTAACGCTCAATGACGGGACTTTGCTTTTATCTCGTACGTAACGATGTAGATCTATCTGTATTGAGGACCCTACAAATAATCTGCCCATCTGACAGGTAGGTTAAGTGTGGATGGTTTGCGAACTTTTCTGTTACTATGTTTTTTTCTTAAAGAGGTCAGTTCAGAAATGATATTGTCCCAACCAATGCTACTAATCAGTTTAGGGTTTAGGTATGATGTGTGTTTCACCTTAGCAGTGATGGAGGGATATGCAGGAATCCGGGTAAGTTATCCTGCTGTTGCACACCAGCACGTTGAGCATGAAATTTTCACAGGTACTCAGACAAGAGATGATCGTGTGCCCAACCGTGGTGTTAACCTTGAAGTGCCTGCAGGACCCACATAGTGTTGATGATTCCCCTAATGATGTAAATAATCAGAATTAATTACAGGTAGGCTTTTTTATTTTTGTCTTTAGGTGAAACGATTGTTTTGCCGTAAACTCCCTTGTCAAATGTGTTTCCTCATGTTATATTAGTGGTGACATTGCACTGAACCTAGTCATGGTCGTTAATGGGACCCTGCGAGTAACCAGGTAAGGTTACTGCGGAACTTAGAGTAGAGTATAGACCAACGGTCTTCAGATGTCTGCATAAGTGAGGATAATGTCCCAAACCCCGAACACAGTGTTCCCATGTTTTTTTCGCTGCAGATATCCTGTTACGGTTTTGGCTAATGTAAAGGTACGTGATGTCACATGAATTCATTAGACCTTCTTATGTTCAGGTATGTATGTAATTAATGGTATTTTGAGGACTCTTTATATTTTAACTTACAGTGACTGTATTAGCTTTATTTTTGGTTTGTACGCCGTAAAGGTATTAATTTGTCCCTAACAACACAAGTAAACATGATATTTTACTGTATTCATGTTTCACAATACTATTTGATACCCTCCTACTGATAAGGGGATATGCAGGTATCCAGGTAATTTATCCTATTGTTCATCCCCACAGTAGTGAGCATGGAATTTGAAATACCTCGTGAAGAGAAGAAGGTATCTCTTACTAGGGTTTAGGCCTAGACTTCTGCAAGTATCCAGGTAATTTGGATGAGTCTGAAAAGTATGCAAGTGACCAAGGGTATGTGAAGGTGTACCCTAGAATGTTATGGATATCACACCCATTTCCTAAATGTGTTTTCACACTCCTGTCAGGGCACGATGGTGAGCTACCAGTGGTAGATAACAGGGGACGTTGCTGGCATCTAGGTAAGTGATGATGTGGGCCTAAAGCACATCACAGACCATGTGTTCTTCACGTACGTAGGTAAGTGATGATAGCGTTCCTAACGCTTCTCGTTAGCGTGATTTTGTTGCAGGTGTTCAGGTAAGAAGTTCTAAGAGTCCTTACAAATTCTAATAAACACGAGTTTACACTTTTCATATTTTAGTTAGAATTTGTTTAATCCTGTAAGTATTGAGAAGTCGTTCACCTCCAGGTAGTTGTTGTGACATCTCTCCGCTGTCGTATCCATAAGATGTTTGCAGGTACCCAGGTAGGTGCCACTGGTCTCTCCTGACAACAGTGTTGACCTTGAATGGATGCAAGGAGCCAGGTAGAGTTGATGTGTTCTTTAATAATGGACGTGAACAAGGTTAGGTGCAGGCATCCTGGTAGAGCAAGTTGTGTCTTTAACACATTTGTTGCATGTATTTCATCAGGTTCCTGTTAGGAGAACAGGGTGAACCTTATGGTTACTAGTGTAACACTTAAACAGTTAAGTGTTAAAGTGCGTCTAACCCACACTGCAGACCTTGTGATCTTCAATATCTAGGTAAGTGAGGATGCTGTTCCTAACAGTTGTGTTTATGTCTTTTTTTTTGCAGGTATCATGTTAAGATCTTTGCTTGTTATGCCAGTATGAGATCATGTGATATTCACTGATTCAAGACGTTCTTATATTCAGATATCTACATAATGTCTGATTTCAGTGTCTCATATTGACTTTGTTTTTGACATGTGATCTGTTAGGAATTTAATGTGTCCCTAATAATACTGGTAGGGATGAGATTTTTAGCAGTCTCCTTTAGAGGTAATATGTATTTAACACAGTAGTGAGAGTTGGATTTGCAGATGGGACCTTGCTGGTGTCCAGGTAAGTGATGATGTGAGCGTAAAGCACAGCACAGGCCTTCTGACCTCTGGATGTTTGAGTAAGTAAGGATGTGTCCTAACACTTCCTGTTACCATGGGTTTTTTTCAGGGATTAGGGTAAGAAATAATAGTGTCTTTGCCAATCTGGAAAACAGTAGTTTTCCCTTTTATATTTTAGAGAAAGTTTAACACTCTTAAGTGTCGAGGGATTGCACATATGCAGATATTTATTATGGTTTTCCCACCACACTACTTCCCATAGGGTTTTTCAGATGTCCAGTCAAGAAACTATGGCTTTCCAACCTTGGTGTTGACCTTGGAGTACTGCAAGTATCCAGATAGAGTTGATGCGTCTTCTAATGATAACATAATCAAGGTGTCCTGGTAGGAAGGCCATATCTCATGTCTTTTCCAGGTTCCTGTCCAGACATCACTCTGAACCTAGCGTTGGTGTCAGTGGGCGACACTGTTGGGGGGCAGCTGTGTGACGATCTCAGCCTCACCCACAGCACAGGCTATCTGACCTGCGCATATGTAGTTAAGTTATGAGTGTGAGCCTGACACTTGTTACAATGACTTCTTTGCAGGTATTCAGGTAAGGACAGATTCCTTTCCAGTTCTTAAAACATTAGCTTTCAGTTTTCATATACCTACGTACATGAAGATCAGACCATCTGTTTTTCATGTACGTAGGTAAGTGTTGATGGCATTCCTAACACTTCTTGTTAGCTAGATTTTGTTGCAGGTATTCAGGTAAGAAATGCTAAAAGTTCTTAATAATTGTAGTGACCATGAGTTTACGTTTTTTACGTTTTAGAGGCTAGTGATATTTAACCCTGTGAATATTGTAGGTTGATCATATCTTGTAAGTGTTTTGAAGTTGCCACCACAGTCGTAACCATCAGTTTTTTGCAGGTTTCCAGTTAAGAGGTGAAAGTCTTACCCGACATTGTTGTTGACCTGAATTAACGCACGTACCCAGGTAGAGTTGATGTGTTCCATAATAATGGAAGTAAACCAGGTTAGGTGCAGGTGTCCTGGTAGAACAAATTTTAATCTTTTTCTTTTAAATTAATTCAGTTATTTAATTTTGGCTGCATTGGGTCTTTGTTGCTGCCTGTGGGCTTTCTCTAGTTGTGGCGGGCAGGGGCTACTCTTCGTTGTGTTGCTCAGGCTTCTCATTATGGTGGCTTTTCTTGTGTGGAGCACGGGCTCTAGGCACGTGGGCTTCAGTAGTTGTGGCTCTTGGGCTCTAGAGAGCAGGCTTAGTAGTTGTGGCGCACGGGCTTAGTTGTTCTGTGGCATGTGAGATCTTCCCGGATCAGGGCTCGAACCCGTGTCCCCCTGCATTGGCATGTTGATTCCTAACCACTGCGCCACCCGGGAAGTCCCACAAATGGTATATTTAAACACATTTGTTGAAGGTGTTTTTTAGGTTCCTGTCACGAGATCACTGTGAACATAACAGTGGTTGCTGACAGAATCTTGCTTTCAACCAGGTAAGTGATAAAGTGGATCCTACCACAGTGAAGACCCTCTGATCTTCAATATGAAAGTAAGTAAGTATTGTGTCCCAAACATTCGTGTTACCATGTTTGTTTTCAGTTATTAGTATACAAGTATGAGATGTTGTGATGTTAACTCATTAAAGACATTCTGATTTTTAGATATCTGTGTAATTAATTTTTGAGACTCTAATATTTACCTTGTTGTTGGCATGTGTGTAGTTAAGAAATTAATTTGACCCTAATTATATTAGTACAAATGAGATTTTTTTGTATTCTGTTTAGAGATGACATGTATTTAATACTTGTAGTGATGAACAGATATGCAGGTGATCCAGGTAATTTATCATATTGCCATCATTGAGTTAGTGACCTTGGGAATTTTTTCAGGTATCCCTTCAAGAGAAGATGGTGTTTCTTCTCAGGAATTGACCTTGAACTCCTGCAACTAGCCAGGTAATGTGGATGGGTACCAAAATGGTACAAGGGACCAAGGAAATTTACAGCTTTAGAGGTAGGATGATTTATGTGCCCCAAACGTATTCCACACTGTGTTTTTCAGATTCATGTCAAGACATCCTGGTGAGCCTATTAATGGTAGTTATTGTGGGTCATTGCTGGTATGGAGATAGGTGCTGGTGTGGGGCTACACCACAGCACATTCCATCTGACCTTCGTATACCTAAGGAAGTAATGATGTGTCCTCCTATGTCTTGTTACCATGATTTTTGAAGGTATCGAGGTAGGGAATGATAGTCTTTACCGCTTCTAGATACCATGAGTTTTCATTTGTTCTATTTCTGGAAATGTTCACTTTTACCCATGTGAATGCTGAGGTATTATGTGAATACAGGTATTTATCATGGCGTTCCCCATCACAGTACTAGTCATAGGATTTGTACAGGTGTCCAGTCAAAGAAGGACATTTTATCTGATGTTGGTGTTGACCTTGGATTGCTGCAAGTATGCAGGTAGATGGATGCGTCTCCTAATGATGAAGTGACCACCATTATTTGTGGGTGTCCTGGTAGAAAACGTTGTGTCCTTTAATGGGCATTTCATATTACCTTTCTAGGTTTGTGTGAAGAGATCTTGATTAAACTAACAGTGCTCATTAATGGTGGACATTGCTTGTGTACAGGTAGGTGACCATATGGACTAAACCAGATATGGAGTAAACCAGAGCACAGGTCATTTGATATTTACATAGCTGGGTAAGTTATGATAGTTTCCCTAACAACTGTTGTTACCATTTTTCTTTGCTAGTTGACAGGTATTTGATAAAGTGGCTTTTACCCCAGTACAGGTCATTTGACCTCAGACACCTAGGTAAGTGAGCATGCGGTCTCTTCACACAGTGTTACCGTGGTTTTCTGCAGGGATCCTGTTAAGGTCTTTGATGGTGAACAGGTATGAGATGACGTGACAATAACTCAGAGACATTCCCAATATCAGTATTTACAAAATGAATGTTTTTGAGACTCTTAAATTTACCTAGTTTTTTTCATATATGTGGTTACGAAGTTAATACGTCCCTAATAATACTCATAAGATTTTTATGTCCTTCTTTAGAGGTAACATGTACTTAACTACTAATGAAAGATGCAGGGATTCTTGTAATTTATCATGTTGACATCACAGCATTACTAGCTCAGGGATTATTGCAGGGAGCCCTTCTGAGAAGAAGGTGTCTCTTCCTAGGGTTTGACCCCAGTGTCTGCAGGCCAGTGTCTAGGTAGTGTTGATGTGTACCAAAATCATACCAGAAGTGACCAAGGGAATCTGGGGGTGTAGAGGTAGAATGACATGTGTACCAACTACATTTACTGCAATTTGTTTTGCAGATTCAGGATAACACATCACAGTAAGCGCATCAGTGGTAGTGAACGTTGCAGCGTTTTGGCGTGGAGGTAAGTGATGATGTGGGTATAAACCACAACACAGACGATCAACATGCACATATCTCGGTAATGCTGATGTGTCTTCACGCTTCTTGTTATCATGACTTTTTTTGCAGGTAGTCAGGTAAGAAATTGTAGACACCTTACACATCTAGCAACCATGTTATCCTATAGTTTTATATTTTAGAAAACTTGATATTTAGCCATCTGATTGTTGAGTGACAGATATCCATGTAATCCTCGTAGAGCTATGAGTCACAGTACTAACCAAGGTTCCATGCAGGTGTAAATGCAGGAGATAATGGTCTGTGTAACAGTGGCCTAGGCCTTGGAGTATAGCAAGATTCCAAGTAGGTTTGCTGAGTCCTGCAGTGATGGTCATGACAGGGTTATCTTCAGGGTCCAGGTAGTAAGTAAACTTGTGTCCATAGGCACATTTGTCACAATGTGTTTTCCAGGTTCCTGTCTAGGGATCATGGAGAACTTCTTAATGATCATTAAAGGGACATGGCTTTTATCCAAGTAAGTGATAGTGTGCGCCTTTTGCAGGTGACAGGCCATGTGATCTTCAGATATCTGGGTAAATGAATATGATTTCCCTAACACAGTGTTATCCTGTCATTTTGGAAGTGTTTTGTTAAGTCCTTTCCTAATATGCAGGTATTAGGTTATGTGACTTTAGCTCATTAGAAAGCTTCTTATTTTCATATGTGTGAATGATGATGCTTTCAAGACTACTTTAAGTATGGCTTTGGCACGTATGCAGTTCAGAAATTAAATTCACCCCAACAATACCAGTGAGCAGGATATTTGACTGTATTCTTGTTTAGGGATTATGGGGGGGGTTGTTTTTTTTGTGTGTGTGTGTGTGGTACGCGGCCACTGTTGTGGCCTCTCCTGTTGCGGAGCACAGGCTCCGGACGCACAGGCTCAGCGGCCATGGCCCACGGGCCCAGCTGCTCCGTGACATGTGGGATCCTACCAGACCAGGGCACGAACCTGTGTCCCCTACATTGGCAGGCGGACTCTCAACCACCGTGCCACCAGGGAAGCCCGGGTTTATGGGTTTTATATACACAGAGTGCTAGATGGATCAGTAGATGGCCAGGTGGTTTCTCATACTTCCCATCAGTGGTTGTTATTCACCCTGGGATTTTTGCCGGCATCCCTTCAAGAGAGGAAGGTATGTCTTATTAACGTTTAATCTCAGATATCCAGTTATCCATGGAAGGCCGATGTGTCTTGAAATGATAGAATTGAACAAGGAATTTGTGGGTGTCCCAGTGGAATAAGATGTATACCAAACACAATTTACACAATTTTTTCAGCTTCATGTAAAGACATCACAGTGAACCTATCAACAGCAGGTAACAAGGCACATAGCAGGTTTTGAGGTAAGTGATAATTTGGGCCTAAACCACAGCCCAGATCATGTGATCTTCACACATATGAGTAAGTGATGATTGTGTCCCTAACACTTGTGCTCCCCTATTTTTGTTTTTTGCAGGTATTCTGTTCAGGTCTTTGGTGGTACATAGGTATGAGATGTGACATTAACTCATTAGAGGATTGCTTATTTTCACATATCTATGTAATTATCTGATATTTACCTTGTTTTTGGCAAGTGTAAGCCAAATTAATTTGTCCCTAGTAATAGTAGCAAGTGGTAATTTTTACTGTATTCTTGTACAGAGATAACGTGTATTTCTCACTTGTAGTGGTAGACAGATTGCAAGCATCCAGGTAGTTTGTCATATTGTTCTAACTGCGTTATTAACCGTGGGATATTTGCAAGTAGCTGTTCGTGGGAGGAAGGTGTGTGTTACTAGAGTTTGACCTCAGAGTTCTCCAAGTATCCAAGTAATGTTGAATGGTCCCAAAATGATACAGATGACAAGGGAATTTGCAGGTGTACAGGTAGAACGAGACACTGTACCAAGCACATTTTTCACACTGTGTTTTTCAGGGCTTGCCAAGAGATCAGGCAGCGAGCCTCTCTATGGCAGTTGATGGTGGGACATCGCTGGTGTTGAGATAAGTAATGGCGTGGGCCTAAACCATCCAGTCTTCCTGTACGTAGGTAAGTGATGACGGGTGTCAGTGCTGCTTGTCACCGTGACTTTGTTGCAGGTGCTCAGGTAAGAAATGAACAGGTAGTCTTTACCAAATCTAGAGACTATGAGTTTTTACTTTTTATATGTTAGGGAAAATTTATGTTTAACACTAGGAATGCCCAAGGGTTACAGGTATACAGGTATTTATCATGATTTTCCCCACCACAGTACTACCCATAGGATTTGTATAGGTGTCCAGTCAAGAAATGACAGTTTTCCAACCTTGGCATCAACCTTGGATTACTGTAAGTATCCAGGTAAAGTTGATATATCTCCGAACGATTAAGTGAGCAAGATTATTTGCAGGTGTCCTGGTAGAAAAAACTGTGCCCCTAACAAATGTTTCAAAACATGTCTTTCACGTTTCCTTCAAGAGATCACAGTGAACCTAACATTGGTCGTGGATGGTGGGACATGGCTGGGATGCAGGTAAGTGACGATATGGGCCTCAACCACAGCACAGGCTTTCTGATCTCCAGGTAGGCAGGTAAGTGATGATGATATCCCTCACGCTTGTTACCATGATTTCCTTGCAGGCGTTCAGATAGGAAATGATGGATCCCTTACCAGTTCTAGAAACCAGGAGTTTTCATTTATTATATTTTAAAGAAACTTTTTGTCTTTCTCTGTGAGTGTTGAGTAATTTCACATAACCATGTAATTAGCATGATGGCCCCAGCCATGGTAGTGACCATGGAAATTTTGCATGTGTTCCCTTAAGAAATGTCAGCTTACCTGAGAATATTCCTGACTGGGCTTACTGCCAGTATTCAGTTAGAGCTGATGTTCTCATAATGATGAAAGTAGTGAATGTTCTTTGCAGGTGTCATGTTAGAACAAGTTGTGTCCTTTTACACATATATCATAATACCTTTTTCAGGTTCATGTCAAGAGATTGTGGTGAACATGACAATAGTTGTTTTCAGAGACATTTCTGTTATCCAGGTAAGTGATGATAGGCACTTTCACCCCATAGAGACCATCCAGTCTTCATATGCTTAGGTAAGTGATATTTGTTCCTGTTTTGCCATGGCATTTTGAGGGCTAGGTTTTCAGGTAAGAATTGATAGTGTCTCACCAATTCTGGAAGCCATGTTATCCTCCTGTTCTTTATTTTATAAAAAATTTATGTTTGTGTAATTGTTGAGAGACTTGCAGATATCCAGGTAATTCTTATACAGCTGCGTGTCACATTAGTAATCATGGTTTTCTTTTGCAGGTGAGCATCCAAGGGGTAATGCTGTGTCTAGCAATGGCCTAGACCTTGGAGTTACTGCAAGATTCCAGGTAGATTTGATGAATCCTGCAAGAGTGGTGGTGACAGGGTTATCTTCAGGGTCCAGGTAGTAAAGGTGGGTCCATAGACACATTCGTCACAATGTGTTTTCCAGTTTCCTGTTGAGAGGTCATGATGAACCTCATAATGATATGAAAGGGACATGGCTTGCATCCAGATAAGTGATAAGGTGGGCCTTTTGCACACAACAGACCATCTGATCTTCAGATATCTAGGGAAGTGTGGATATTGTTCCTAACTGTTGTGTTACCATCCTTTTTTGCAGGTATTCAGGTAAGAAATGTTGTCCCAACCAATGCTAGTAAGCATTAGCCCTTATGATTTTAGAGATTAAATATAACGTGTGTTTTTCCTTAGGAATGACAGAAGGATATGTAGGTATCCAGGTCAGTTATCATTTTGTTCATCACTTTTTTGTTTACCATGGCTTTTTGCAGTTATCTCGGTCAAAGAGAGGATTGTGTCTCTAACTAGGGTGTTGACATTGAACTCTTACAAGTTTCTGGATACATTTGATGGGCCTCATAATTTTTTTTTTTTTTTTTGCGGTACGCGGGCCTATCACTGTTGTAGCCTCTCCCGTTGCGGAGCACAGGCTCCGGACGTGCAGGCTCAGCAGCCATGGCTCATGGGCCCAGCCGCTCCGTGGCATGTGGGATCTTCCCAGACCAGGGCACGAACCCACGTCCCCTGCATCAGCAGGCGGACTCTCAACCACTGCGCCACCAGTGAAGACCCAGAAATCTCTTGAATCCCTATACCCTAATGATGAAAAATCTGAAAGAGAATTAAGGAAATAGTCCCATTTACTATTGCAACAAAAAGAATAAAATACCTAGGAATAAACCTACCTAGGGAGACAAAACACCTGTATGAAGAAAACTATAAAACACTGATGAAATAAATTAAAGATGATACAAACAGATGGAGAGATCTACCATGTTCTTGGATCGGAAGAATCAACATTATGAAAATGACTGTACTACCCAAAGCAATCTACATATTCAGTGCAATCCCTATCAAACTACCAATGGCATTTTTCACAGAACTAGAACAAAGAATTTCACAATTTGTATGGAAACACAAAAGACCCCGAATAGCCAAAGCAATCTTGAGAAAGCAAAACGGAGCTGGAGGAATCAGGCTCCCAGACTTCATACTGTACTACAAAGCTACAGTAATCAAGGCAGTATGGTACTGGCACAAAAATAGAAATAGAGATCAATGGAACAGGATAGAAAGCCCAGTAAACCCACACACATATGGTCACCTTATTTTTGATAAAGGAGGCAAGAATATACAATGGAGAAAAGACAGCCTTTTCAGGAATTGGTGCTGGGCAAACCAGACAGCTACATGTAAAAGAATGAAATTAGAACACTCCCTAACACCATACACAAAAATAAACTCCAAATGGATTAAAAACCTAAATGTAAGGCCAGACACTATCAAATTCTTAGAGGAAAGCATAGGCAGAACACTCTATGACCTAAATCACAGCAAGATCCTTTTTGACCCACCTCCTAGAGTAATGGAAATAAAAACAAAAATAAACAAATGGGACCTAATGAAACTTCAAAGCTTTTGCACAGCAAAGGAAACCATAAATAAGATGAAACGACAGCCCTCAGAATGGGAGAAAATATTTGCAAATGAAGCACCTGAGAAAGGGTTAATCTCCAAAATTTACAAACAGCTCATGCAGCTCAATATCAAAAAAACAAACAACCCAATCCAAAAATGGGCAGAAGACCTGAATAGACATTTCTCCAAAGAAGATATACAGATTGCCGACAAACACAGGAAAGGATGTTCAACATCACTAATCATTAGAGAAATGCAAATCAAAACTACAATGAGGTATTACCTCACACCTGTCAGAATGGCCATCATCAAAAAATCTACAAACAGTAAATGCTGGAGAGGGTGTGGAGAAAAGGGAACCCTCTTGCACTGTTGGTGGGAATGTAAATTGATACAGCCACTATGGAGAACAGTATGGAGGTTCTTTAAAAAACTAAAAATAGAACTACCATACAACCCAGCAATCCCACTACTGGACATATACCCTGAGAAAACCATAATTCCAAAAGAGTCACGTACCACAATGTTCATTGCAGCTCTATTTACAATAGCCAGGACATGGAAACAACCTAAGTGTCCATCATCAGATGAATGCATAAAGAAGATGTGGCACATATATACAATGGAATATTACTCAGCCATAAAAAGAAACAAAATTGAGTTGTTTGTAGTGAGGTGGATGGACCTAGAGTCTGTCATACAGAGTGAAGTGAGTCAGAAAGAGAAAAACAAATACCATATGCTAACACATATATATGGAATCTAAGAAAAAAAAAGTTCTGAGGAACCTATGGGCAGGACCGGAATAAAGACGCAGACGTAGAGAATGGACTTGAGGACATGGGGAGGGGTAAGGGTAAGCTGGAACGAGGTGAGAGAGTGGCATGGACTTATGTATACTACCAAATGTAAAATAGGTAGCTAGTGGGAAGCAGCCTCATAGCACAGGGAGATCAGCTCTGTGCTTTGTGACCACCTAGAGGGGTGTTTTAGGGAGGGTGGGAGGAAGATGCAAGAGGGAGGATATATGGGGATATATGTATAGGTATAGCTGATCCACTTTGTTATAAAGCAGAGACTAACACACCATTGTAAAGCAATTATACTCCAATAAAGATGTTAAAAAAAATTTTAAAAACAAGATATATTGGGCTTCCCTGGTAGTGCAGTGGTTGAGAGTCCGCCTGCTGATGCAAGGGACACGGGTTTGTGCCCCGGTCTGGGAAGATCCCACATACCACGGAGCGGCTGGGCCTGTGAGCCATGGCTGCTGAGCCTGCGCATCCGGAGCCTGTGCTCCGCAGCGGGAGAGGCCACAACAGTGAGAGCACCATGTACCGCAAAAAAAAAAAACCCAAAAAACAAAAAAACATATATATATATATATATATATATATATATATATATATATATATATATATATATATATATATATATATATATATATATATATAGAGTTCTTAGGCCCTTTTCTAGGTACTTGATAGTCTGTGTCAGTCGAGGTCCTCCAAGGAGTGGATGCCAAGAGGAAATGATCAGTGAAGCGTGCTAGAGGCATATTGGGGAAACCCTTGTGCAGGACGGAGTGGAGGAAGCAGTAGCAGGCCAGGGGGGTCTTCCGGCCGCGGTACAGGTCTGATGCTGGTGAGAGGAGGCAGGGAAGGGAGCAGGCGCGCTGGGGAGGGCGCCCTCAGGTGGCGGTGCAGTCTACGAAGTCTTGGGCCATATCAATGGGTCATCTTCAAGCTCATCTCCCATCAGAGGAGTCTCTTGTCCCCCAGCAGTGGGCCTGAAAGGGTGTCTCTGCTGTGCTTCATTGTCGCCCACTTGCAGCCTAGGGGAAGCACAGCCTCAGTGCAAACCCACGGGAGGATCCAGAGCTGAGGCTGTGAAACACTTAGGCTCCCAGCAGCAGATTCTCTAGAAGGAGCTCTGGCTGGTGCATGTCCATGGTTACCACACAGCTATCATGTTCAAAGCTCACAACCCCTCTTCCAAGCATTTTATAATCTCCAGTTAGCAAAAGGGGAAACAGGGCTTAAATAAATTGCCCCAAAGCACTTGGCCCTGATTTGGTCCAGCCAGCTTCCAAAGCCAAGTTTTAAAGACCCCCAAACCGTGTTTTTTCTTCTCTCATGTGGTAGATTAAATTATTGTTCAGCAAGTATGTAGCCTCCTACCCCCACCAACTCCATGGGAGGGATCATTCTGCCCCATTGACGTGACCTTGGCGTGTGTCTTGTTTGGGCCATGGAATGTGGGTATAAAGGACTGTGAGCCAGTTCTGAGCCTCAGCTTTGAGAGGCATCATGTGTTTGCCCTCATCTCTTCCAGGAGAAGCCATATCAGGAGAAGATCAGACGCCCAGTCAAACCCTGCCTGAAGCAAAGCAGTGTACCCCCCACCTAGCCAACCTGCAGATCCAAAAGTGAGCAATAAAGGCTTGTAGTTGTACATCACTGAGATTTGGGTGACTTCTTAGGCAGTATTACTTTGACAAGAGCTGACTGATACATATCATGTTGCCAACAGAAGGAGTAATTGATGCTGCCTGAGGGAGATGGTAAAGACTTCATGGAGGAAGTAACATTTAAGCAGATTATTGTTTTGTTTTGTTTTGCGGTATGCGGGCCTCTCACTGTTGTGGCCTCTCCTGTTGCAGGGCACAGGCTCCAGACGCGCAGGCTCAGCGGCCATGGCTCACGGGCCCAGCCGCTCCGCCACATGTGGGATCTTCCCGGACCGGGGCACGAACCCGTGTCCCCTGCATCGGCAGGCGGACTCTCAACCACTGCGCCACCAGGGAAGCCCCAGATTATTCTTAAAAATAATAAAATTCCATTTTTGAAAAAAGGTTTGTCTATTTTCATTGTCAAAATTTTGGAAAATATGGCAAGTATTAAAAGGAAAGTCAAAGAGATTACATCTTGATATTTTTTATATTAGAGTCCTTCTCCATGCATACTATGCCTTTATACACTCTGGGGCTTTGCCTTTTATGACCTAACTTACTATCATCAATCAGCATTCTTATTTATTTATTTTTATTTTTGGCTACATTGGGTCTTCATTGCTGCACGTGGGCTTTCTCTAGTTACGGTGAGCAGGGGCTCCTCTTCATTGTGGTGCACAGGCTTCTCATAGCAGTGGCTTCTCTTGTTGTGGAGCATGGGCTCTAGGCATGCGAGCTTCAGTAGTTGTGGCACATGGGCTCAGTAGTGGTGGCTCACGGGCTCTAGAGCACAGGCTCAGTAGTTGTGGCACACGGGCTTAGTTGCTTCGTGGCATGTGGGATCTTCCCGGACCGGGGCTCAACCTGTGTGCCCTATATTGGCAGGTGGATTCTTAACCACTGTGCCACCAGGGAAGTCCCAATCTGCATTCTTATATATGATCAAATATTCTTTGAAAACATAGTTTGTAATGGTTGCATAATATTCATGGCAGCACTAACTTGAGCTTCAAGGACAAGTTGAAGCACATCAGAAGGACATTCTTCCATTCATTTGTTTAAAATTATTTATTGAGTACTTGCTATGTGCCAGGCAGTGTTCAAGGTACTAGGAAAACAACTGTTACAAAGAGACAAAGCCGCAGTGTCTGTCAGCAGGTGGCCAATAAAGAAATCATAGCGTATCCATACAGTGCACGACTACTCAGCAATAAGAAAGAGCTAACTACTGATAGGGGCTGCAACGTGGAGGAACCTCAGAAACATTATGCTGAGTGAAAAGAGCCAGACGCCAAGGGCTCTATGTTATGATTGCATTGTCACAAAACTCTAGATGATTCAAACAAATCTATAGTGACAGGAAGCAGACTAACAGGTGTGGGAGAGGAGGGGACAGGGAGGGAAGAAAGGAATTATAAGGGGCATGGGAAACCTTTGGGGGGGTAGATATGTTTATTATCTTGATTGGGGTAATGTCATGAATGTATACATGTCAAAACTTTAAAAAAATTTTACTTTTATATTGGAGTATAGTTGATTTACACTGTTGTGTTACTTTCAGGTGTGCAGCAAAGTGGTTCAGTTATACACACACATATACTATCCTTTTTCAAATTCTTTTCCCATTTAGGTTATTACAGAATATTGAGTAGAGTTCCCTGTGCTGTACACTAGGTCCTTGTTGGTTATCTATTTTAAATACAGTAGTGTGTATATGTCAATCCCTAACTCCCAATTTGTCCCTCCCCCTTACCACCTTTCCCCTTTGGTAACCGTGAATTTGCGTATGTCTAAAGTTTAAATATGTGTGGTTTATTGCATGTCAGTCCCACCTCAGTAAAGCTGTTAAAAAAGTCATAGGAGTAGGGTGGGGTCTGACAAAGTGGAGGATAAGCATCTGGGCAGCAGGAAAAGCACGTACAAGGCAAAGAGGCATTTTATTTACTAAGCACATAAAACTTACCGTCTCCTAGGCAATGTGGCAAAAGTTTTACAAATATTAACTCATTTTCTCCTCACAGCCTCCCTGGGAGGTAAGTACTATTAATGTCATCCCCACATTGCAGATAAAAGAAATTGGCGCAAAGATATTAAGTAACTTGGCCAAAGTCACGGAGTAATGGTCATAGCTGGGCTTTGCATCCGCAAACCTAGATTTAGAATCCTGCTTGAAGTCTGATGACAAGCTGCCTTCCAGGAACATATCTGGTAGTATTCACAGGTATATTTGAAGAGCCAGGTGTCTGTAACCAAAAGTGAATGGAGAAAAGAAGAAGCAGAAGACCTTGGAAATGTAGGCTGGGGTCAGTTCATTTCAGTCTGAAACGTCCAGTCATATAACGTGAAGATGTATTGGAAGGCTTCTGAATGGTATCTGTAGTTTGCATGGACTAATTTTCATTTATCATCAAATACTAATTATATCCTCAGTGGAACTCATCTGAAAGTAACTTTTCCATCACTCTTATAAAGGACTTAGTCCCAGGTGCACAAATTGATGAGACAATGTATTATGCTCCCCTGGTAGCTCAAGGTGACATTGCTCACAAAAAGAGCTGCTCCCTTTTGGAGCGGGCATTTGGAGGCTTCCCTTGGTACCCGCTTGGGGAGATGCAAATAGAAGAGAAAGGCAGCCTCCCCATGAGCAGTGACACCACGGCTTTTGCTTTTCTCTCTGGCTTTAACTCCGCTCTCTTACAAAATCTCCTTTGCTTGTCTAAAACCCTGAGGAGGGCATGACTGGTAATTGGGCTATCAAATGCCATTAAACCACAAAGCAGGCTACGAAGGTTCTTAAAGTTTATACCAACTACGAAATACACCTCGAGCAGCAGCTGTGTTGGGGACAGGAGCCTCCTGTCGCATGTCTTCCCAAATCCAGGCATTTATTGCTGCTCGTCTTGGCTGGCCTGTGTCACTTCCTCTGGGAGCCCAGCCTGCAAATAGAAGACTCTCCCCAAGTCTTTCTCTCTCCTCTTCATTTCCTGCCAAAGCATGTCTCCAGAATCCTGAAGAGATGAATGAGCCATTGCGGGGGTTGCCTTGAGGGACTCAGGAGCTCATCCCTCACAGGGGCCAGCAAAGCAGACTAAGCTCCCGGTGTTGGTCTGCCCGGCTGCCATGACAAGATACCACAGGCTGCCTGGCTCAAACACGAGGACTTGATTTCCTCACAGTTCTGGAAGCTGGCAGTCCTAGATCAGAATGCCAACAGGGTCAGGTTCTGGTGAGAGCATTCTTCCAGCTTATAGACGGTGTCCTCACAGGGCCTTCCTTCAGTGCATGCGCAGGGAGAGAGATGGTCCCCCTCTTATAAAGCCACCAATCCTATTGGATTAGTACTCCACCCTTATGACCTCCTTTAACCTAAATTACCTCCTAAAGCCCCATCTCCAAATACAATTACGTAGGGAATTAGGGCTTCAATGTATGAATTCAAGGGGGACGCAATTCAGATCATAGCACTCCCCCTCCTCCAGATTCAGTGCTGCATCCATTTGATAGAGTGGGCCCCGGCATCCGTGCCTCTCCCCGTGTGAAAGCCACCCTCCCCCAACCCAGGCACTTGAGATTGTAAACTTGAGACCCATGCGTTAGATTTCAGCTTTCACAAATACTTTGTTCAGTGCACAGTTTTTAAACGAATTTAAATTAGCTGTCAACAGTTAAAACTTGGAATATAGCAAATCATCATTTGCATTCCCAGCTTTTCTTGAAGGAGATCTGCAGTGGACTGTGTTTTAGTCTTTGTATTGGCATTGATAGCTCCAAGTCAAGCTTGTGTCCAATGGCTAAAATATCAGGGCAAGACCTTATGGAATCTATGGGGGGTGGAACTGAATTGCTTCTGGACTCATTTTATTTCTTCCACCCCTAATTAATTTTTTCTCCCCCTTTTCATCAAATTATTTTTTGTTGCACCTTGCATTTATAATCCACTTCAAATTTAGGGGAAGATAAAATTAGGTATATGTATGTGTGTGTGTGTACATATATATGTACGTATGTGTGTGTGTATGTATACACATATATAAATATACACCCTCAATATCTGCTTGCTGCAAGAATGAATGAATGAATGAAAATGTGCTTGTATGTATATGTGTATTCTCAGAATGTCCAAAGAGGACTCCTTATTGAATTCAGAAATAAATATAGCATTTGAAAGGCAACTTACTGTTTAACAAAATCTTGAAAAGAACTAATACATAATAAAGGGAAAACGTCTCATTCATAAATTAATGAATCTGTATCGTACTTCACAGTTTACAAGGCATGTACCCAGATACTATCTTATATATGGTTCATATCTGGGAGCCATCAGGGTGAGGAGGGCTTGACGCTTACAGCTGAGCTGTAAAAATAAGCTTATGATCTACAGCTCACATCAAGCCCGTTTGATGGTTTATCCCCATTCTGACACAGGCTCGAAGACATGGGTTCATGGGCAGTGCAAAGAGAAGAGAGAGATCTTGAAATATTTGTCCAAGGCTGGTTCCTGGCATGTGTAAAACACTATATCATTCAAGGAGTCTTCACATTAATGATCTCACTAGAGGCTCACAGGAAATGTTATTTCCATTTAACAAGTGTGGAAATTAAAGCATTATGAATGGTGTGCCAAGTTCACATGGCTATTTGGTGAAAGAGGTGGAGCTAAAACCCTGGACCTGACCACAAGCCCTGTTTTACTGTAGCAAGCTAGCCCAAAGTGTAGCCAGGGAACAAAGTGCTATGGGATGTCAATAGGTATTACACAAAACAAAGTTAAGAAAAATTAAAAGCTCCATGATGAATTAGATTTAGAAGGTTTGAGATTAAACAAAGTCCAGCATTTTGCAAGACTTCTCAGAGACTTGAACATACTACCATCAATTGCCAAGTTATAATGGAGAATTTGGTATATAGTGTTTTCCCAAATCGTAAGACCATGCAAGCCATTCTTTAGCAATGTCTCACCCAACTAGTGTTCTTGAGGATGCACTTTGAGAAACATTTTCCTACATCAATCATGAGTTACATCCAACCCTGAGTGACATCACAGCCCTGTGAAATGTTCATTCTTAAGTCTGTATGTTATTGGGTCTAGGGACACAAAATTAGAAAAGAAGTTCATTGGAAATATGGAAAGTCTTCTGTGTTCATAGTCACTAGCACTCTCCAGGGAAGGATCATCCTTCTCTACCCCATTAGTGTCACACTTGGTTGTATAAGTTACTTTGGCCAATGAAATGAGAGTGGACCCACCTCGTATGACTTACAGGCAGAGGTTCTAGAGCCAGCATGTGATTTGCTGTGCATCTTTTTCTCTGCCATGATGACCAGCCATGA
Source organism: Orcinus orca (assembly GCF_937001465.1). NCBI lineage: Eukaryota > Metazoa > Chordata > Mammalia > Artiodactyla > Delphinidae > Orcinus > Orcinus orca. The sequence goes on along the minus strand of NW_026043915.1, from coordinate 260,714 downwards.
TTCAGATAGAGATAATTCCATCAGCCTGGGGCCTGGAGTGAGGACCCCATGGAGCAGAGGTGTTAACCAACCCAACTCTTCCCAACAATGAGAAATAATCCTTTGCTGTTGTAAGCGGCTGACATTTGGGGGCATTTATTGCTGCAGCATAACCTATCCCATCCTGACCATTACAATTTCCAAAACACTTATTATCACATAATTAAGTATTGATAGGGTTTTTTCTTCCACAAAGTCTTATTTATATGTAATATTTGAAGAGTCATTAAGACTCAGCAGAAAATTCAGTGGTCCTGAATTTAGATCTGTTTCTAACTTGTTTGCCCTTGATAATGTCACTGAACTCCCCTGTACTTTTAAAAAATGCCTACATAGCCGTCTTCACAGGGTTGATGAGGTGGTCATATATATGGGAGTATTTTAAAAGCTGTGAAGTGCTAAACAATTGTAAGACCTGTAAATCCAGCCTTCTGTCCTAGGCTGGATTTCAGAGCTCTGGCTTTGCAAATGAATGACAGTGAACACAGTAGCCTCCAAGTGGGGAAACAGGAAGTTAAATGCTCTTGATCCAGGTCTACGGTTCCATTTCTTTGTACAGTTAACCCTTGAACATGGGTTTGAACCCCGTGAGTCTACTTACACACAGATATATTTTTCTTTTTTTGGCCACGCCTTACGGCTTGTGGGATCTTAGTTCCCTGACCAGGGATCGAACCCGGGCCCAGGGCAGTGAAACCACCAAGTCTTAACCACTGGACCACCAGAGAATTCCCTAAGATTTTTTTTCAATACTAAATACTACAGTACTGCACGATCTGTGAGCAGTTGGGTGAATTCTCAGATACGGAATGGCAAATACAGAGGAACTGTGCATATGGAGGGCAAACTATAAGTTATGTGTGTATTTTAAACTGTGTAGAGGATTGATGCCCTTAACCCCTGCTTTGTTCAAGGATCAACTGTATTTCATGAATTTTATAGCAAGAGACTTCTAAATGAATGAATATTAAAGTTTCTCCATCTTTTATCAAGGTGCTTTGGGCTCTAAGTAAAAGAAACCCTGACTCACACAGACTTGAACAAGAGAATATTTTACCTGACCAAAACCATGTCCAGAGGTTGGGCAAGTGATAGGTAATTGACAACTTGATAATGTTAAAGACTCATGCTTTCTCTGAGTCTCCTTTCCACTGTCCTCAACACCAGCTTCATCCTAAATCTGAGGTTTCCTCATGGTGACTAAATGGCTGCTGGAGGAAATCATGTCTAGCATCTTCTTTGGCCACATCAGGTGAGAGACAGAGATATGAACACTTCACTCATACAAGCTTGTAAGTCCTTCTTCAATTTACCGAAAACATGTGCCAAGGGTTTGCTGAACTAATAGTGGAGGAGTCATCTCAGGAGCTCAGATGAGGATATCAAAAGAAAATCAAGGATTGTTAGGAAGGAGGGAAGGAGAAAGAAACAAACTAATATTTTGCAAGACAGTGCAACAGGAGAAAATCTAACACCTAATGCATTTCCACAGACCTGTGAACTGTTTAATGTTCAGATTTGCAAACCTGATAGTTGGTCATAAGTAAGATCTCCTAACACTTAGCTGTACCATCTGTTGCTGACATAACAATTTTACATAATATGAAAAATGCCAGATGGAAGCTACGCATTAACTATGTCCAAGATGTTTTATGCTCACACAACATACACGGAATCAATTAGTTTTGTTCCATAGACTGTTGAGCGCATAATTCTCCAGTTGTAATTCTGGCCATTGATGGATAAGGACAACTCCAGAGCTTCCTAAACACTTATGTTGCCATGGTGTTTGGAGGGCCACATGAACTGGTGGCTGTGGAATTTCTATGCAGGACAGACTTAGAAACTACAATTTGTAGAGCTGAGGGCTGGAAGAGGGAAGGCACACATATTTGAAATTGTGTTTGCACAGCAAAGACACAGTTTTTAGCTTAGAATTTATATCATGGTAAATAAGAACAGTAAAGTTTTCTAAAGATGTTTTTATTTTTACTGTATATAAGATTGAGAAACTATCAGTTGTACAGGTCATAGAATAAGAAGTCAAGTAATAGCTGTTGTTTTGGAGCAAAGGTGATGGCAAATGTTTTAGGGGAAATAAGATTCTTACCATAAACTTTCTACAAGCAGGAGGAAATTTATAAAGTACAGGCAACAATTTCCCCATTTTGTTATAAAATGCTTCAAACGTATATTAATCTGGAGAGTGGTATAACAGACATCCAGCCACATGCTCAACACTCGGGTCTATCAGATGTTAACACTTTTACGTTCTCCATTTCCACCTTTTGATGTATTCCCTTTCTTTCTGTAGTGATTACCCCATCTGGTATCAAGCTTCTGCATATTTTATACTATTACCATATGTGCATGTATCATAATAAGACCATAGTTTTGAAAGTGGCGTCGTATGGGATGTTATTCAGCAGCTCGCCCATTCTTTCATTGTTTTGATGAGTTTTACCCTTGTTGTTCTAGTTCCCTCTTTTGAACTGCTCTATAATATTCTGTTACTGAATATAGTACAATGTACTTGCCTGTTCTTCTGCTGATGAACATTTAAGCTATTTCCATTTTTCACCATCATAAACAGTGCTGCAAAGAACAATCTGATGTGTGCTTCCTCATGCAAAGGTCAGAGACCTTCTCTAGGTTACAGATCTGCAAAGGTGGAGTGAGAAATTCTTCTCCATCCTGATTTATCAAGTAACAGCTACACCAACAATGTATATGAAACCTCCTTTTTCTTCATTTTGCCAATCTGTTGGCTATGAGATAGCATTTTCCGCATAGCTAAAGAGATAGAGCAACTTTTCATTTATTTGATATTCAGATTTCCTCCTCTGTGAATTTGCTTCTTGATATATTTTGCCCATTGGGGGGCATTTGTCTTTTTCTTGCTGGATTATAAAAATATTTTTACATGTTTTAGATACTAACATTTGCCGATTATATGCACTCAATATCTTCTTCCTGTCTATGACTTGTCTTTTAAATTTTGTTTAAGATGGTTTTTCATTGTATTTAAGTTTATAGTTTTAGGTAGTTATATTTGGCTACCTTTTCCTTAATTAAGGGTTTTTTTTTCTTGTGCTTGTCTATGGAATCCTCAAGATTTATTCAGGGTCATACAGAGATTTTCCTTTATTCTCTTCCAGGTGTTTTAGTGGTCTCTTTTGTACATTTAGATATTTAATCTGCCTGGAATTTGTCTTTGCAAGGTGTAAGATAGTGACTTAATTTTCTTCCCAGAAGGGTAATTAATTTTCCCAGACTCATTTCTTGACTAGTTCATACATTCCATCCTGATTTGTAGGGTCCTCTCTGTCCAGCATCAAGTCTCTACATGTGCCTGGGGCCTATTTTGTCCAACTCAAATAGCATGCTGTCTACATTACGATTAATAAGTAGTTAATTAGTAAGTCTTGGTATCTGGTAGAGCAAACTCTCTGGCTGTGTCTTGGCTTTTGTGATGGTTAATTTTATGTGTCAACTTGACTGGGCCATGGGGTGCCCAGATTAAACATTATTCCTGGGTATGTCCGTGAGGGTGTTTCTGGATAAGATTAACATTTGAATTGGTGAACTCAGTAAACTAGATTGCCCTCCCCAATGTGGACAGTCATCATCTAGTCCACTGAGGGCCTAAATAGAACAAAAAAGCAAAGGAAGGGAGGATTTTTTTCCCTTCCTGCCTGCGTGTTTGAGTTAGGACTTCGGTCTTCTACTGCCCTTGGACTGGGATTTATGCCATCGGTTCCCCTAGTTCCCAGGACTGGAATTAAACCATCAGCACTTCTGGGCCTCCAGCTTGCAGACAGAAGATCACGAGACTTCTCAGCCTCCATAATTGCATGATCCAGTTCCCGACTCCACATGATAAATCTTCTTTTGTGTCCCATTGCTTTTGTTTCTCTGGAGAATCCTATTATGGTCTCGTTTCTCTCCTACACAAACGCTAGGGTCAGCTTGTCAACTTCTATAGAAAACTCTGTTGGGATTTTAATTTTAATTCCATGGCATTTATAGATTAATATGGGGGCAGGTGTCATCTTCCTAATCTTGTATTTTCTTCATGAACCTGCTATATCTATGCATATATTCAGATCAAATTTTACATTCTTCAGTACTGTTTTGTAATTTTCTCCATAAAAGGTTTTGCACATCTTGTATAAATTTATTCTTAGGTACTGTAACTATGAAACATACTTTTTGTAGCTATGAAAAATGAGAATGCTGTTTGAAAACATTTTCTAAGTGGTTACTGCTATGTGTAAGAATGCAAAAAATGTTAGTATGTTGGTTTTGTACCCAGCACATTGCCAAACTTTGTTATCAGTCTAAAAGTTTTTTGTAAATTCTCTTGAATTTTCTATGGAGATAAACATATTGTTTATAAATAAGGACTGTTTTATCTCCTTTTAAAATATTCTTAGACATCTTATTTCTTTGCTTATCTAGAACCTCCAATGCAAAATTGACCAATGAGTTTATTCTTTCAATCCTGATGTAAATGGGAATGATTCCAAAGTTTCTGATGAAGTATGATACCTGCTAGAAAGGTTGATAACAGATATAACTTGTCAGGTAAAGGAAATTCTCTTCTATTCCTGGTCTGCTAGAAGCTTTTATCACAATTACTTCTGTTGAATTCTTTTATTAATTGAGAAAAATATAGTTTTTATGCTCTAGTCTTATGATATAAAACATTAATTGAATTCTAGAAGTTAAAATTTTAATTCAGTGCTGGTAAAAACCGTACTTGAAATTATAGACATATATTATAAAGCCATAATCTTTTTGACATAAATAAATTATATCTTTTATATAGTCAAATATAATAATTTTATTCCTTTTCTTATTTTCTTAAGGAAATAATCCTATTTCCTTATTCTATGATAATCTTATTCCTTTTTACTTCTCTCTCTGACTTATACTTTGAAGGTCCTTCCCCACTTCAGTCAACTATCAACACTTCTCATTATTTTTTGCAATTGTTAAAAGCATTTGCATTTTGTTCTTTGTATGATGTGACATCTAACACTTTTCCTCCAGTCAATTATTTTTAACTCTGATGAATTATCTCTTGACCACTGGTTTGTGATGCTTCCTTTATTATATGTTATCTTCCCATATATATCAGGATTCTTTCTCTACATTTGCTTTGTTTCCATTGATGAATATATCCATTTTCATGCTAGGGTCATGATGTTTCTATTTCTACAGTTTTTTTAAATGTGTGTGTGTGTGTGTGTGTATGTACACACAAAAAGTAGAGCAATAAAATAATGCATCTTCTTCTAAAGGTAGTATTGAACCAGGATCCACTGACATAATTTTTTTTAATTTGTATTATGCTTTAATGTCTAGCAGTGCAGCTCAAGTAATTACTCTTGGAATTGTGTTAAATCAATAAGCTAACTTGGACAAAACATGCTTCTATAATATTCATTCTTCTCACCTGATTATATGGGTATATATTCATTTACTTTTATGATTTTACATATTTTTTTCTTTGAACTCTCTCAGTAAATTTTGCAACGTTCCTTATATATTCATTTTTAACATTAAGGTTTTATCTGGATATTTTGAGGTGGAGCAAAACCTCACGTATTCAATATTTTTTTGTTACTTTGCGGAGGGCAGGAAAGCTTGTTACTTTAATACACGTATCTTTAACCAGCCATTTTACTAAACATCCATAAAGATAACCAGTTTTTAATTATCTTGGGGTTTCTCGATAGGCAATCATATCATCTCCAAATAATACTTTTTGTTTTCTCGTTTTCAATAATAATGTTCCTATATCTGTACTACAGTTGTATTAACTGATGCAGTGGTGGAGAGCTCCTTGTTCTCTTTCTGATTTTAATGGGATCCTGCCTCCTAGTTTTGTTATTTGTCCAGTAATGCTGGTGCTTATTAAATGACGTCATTCATGTTTTGTGTGGATTCTCTAGGCAGATGATAAGCTCCTTGTGAAGACAGGCCATCCTGTGCCAACACATCTAACACTCTGGATCTGACCTCAGTATCCCCAAGTGCTGATCAAGGAACTTGGTCAGAGCCAGAAAGAATCTGTCTTATGCTGGATTCATAAGAGGCTGGATTGCCTCTTATGCTGGAGGCAATAACAGACTGGGGCTGCTTCTCTCTGGATGTGGCCATGTGTCTAGACACTTCTGCCCTCCCACAAGCCACAAGAAGTCCTTGACTAAGCCAAGAACAGAAAGTGGGTCTTCTAGAAAATTCTGTGCAAAGATACTAATGGCACCTGTTACCCCCTGCAGCATACTTTTTCCCTACTCGCATTACAGTTCTTCACTCAAGTCAGAGCTAGTCATTGTAAAATGCCCAGTCCGATTCTAGGTCTACACAAGACCACTCAAGTTGGGAATCCAAAGGACTCAAGAGCAGTGCCAAGGGCAGGGGCGGCAGTGGGGGTGGGGAGTGGAACGCTTACAAGTCAGGGGTCTTTATTTCCCGCCCTAATCTCCATCAGATCCCGTCCACCTTACTTATGTGCACCAACAATACTTTCTCAAGATAAGATGAATTCCTTTGCCGACATATCTCTGAGACCCTGCCAACCTTCCAAATAGGTCACTGTTCTTAAGTTCCTCCCAGTGCTGCCGTGGAAAGAACTGAAAATTTGGAGAGGACCACCTTGAGTCATTGCCCTTATGAGAAATTTTCCAGAAAGCCTCTTGAGATGCCAAAAGACCTTGAATTTGCCCTCTTTTCTTGCAAGGATCCTTAGCCGCCCTTGAGCCTGCATTAATAAACTCATATAACATTTTTGGAGTCAACCCAGTGGGACCAAGGAGGGCGTGTGCCGTGAGCTAATCGTATGTGAGGCCATGAGCGGGCTTTGCAGGGACTCAGCCCAAAGTCCATGAGCCAACATGTGTTCCACGAAGTAAGAGGAGGGGAAAGGGACGTGCACAGGCATTTATTCTCCCCTAACCCTCATAATCCTAGCTCCATACTGGACAAAGTGTTTTTACTAGCTCTAAAATCAGACGGAAGTGCCTTCTTGTTAGGTCAATATTCCGAAGACACTGAAAGTTCATGACAGTCCATGGCTTCCGAGGAAGGGGAAAGCAGCTGATCCATCTCCTGGGCAATGACCAGCTGCAAGGCTTTCCTCAATGACAGCAGGGAAGCAATACATCAGGTACTATGAAGTCCCATCCACGAAGCGTTTGTCTCTAGGAAGTGCAGTACTTCAAGTAAAATGGTCGTGGACAAGTGAACTTCAGAATGACTTAAACAGCATTTTCATCTGCTTGAACCTGGCTTCTAATGAAAATAGGGGAGTATTAGCCTAATCCAGTCCTCCACTGGGGCCAGCTCAGACGTGCTCTGGAAGATTTGAAAAGAAGCACAGCTGTGGACTCAGGCGTGAATTTCTGATTTACTGGCAGAAAACACCAAGTTCTTTTTAATATCACTCGAGAGAGACAATTCTGTTAAAATCACAGTTTTAAATGTAGCCTGTAGAACAAGGAAGTGTCAGTTGAATGCATTGATATTTCTCAGTTTAGAAAAGAGTGAATAGTTAAATTTAGCTTATCCAAACAACCCAAAAATGCCCCACCTATTCTTGTTCAAGGAATTTCAATAAATCTAACATAGGGTCAAGCAGTGAGGCTACTCACAGGAGACCCCACGTGGCCATCGTCGGGGCAGGGGTGGTTAATATCTATGCGATCCTCCAGGTGGGATACAGGACTGATGAGAGATTTTAGAACAGATGTTTTCAACCTTGGCTGCACACTGTGTAACAGAGAAGAGCCAAATCTGCCTACATACTGGATCTGTTTCTTTTACTTTAACCTTTGCTTTCCACTGCTTTTGTTCACTAAAAGGATACTGTCTGGACATAGTGGCCTGCCTCGGGGAACTCTTCCCTTCTGCCTGAAAGTTCAACCAAAGTGCCTTTGTTCAGGGAAACATCCAGACCCCGTCCACCTGTGAATGGCTACAAGCAAGAAGAAATTAACACATCCCCTCCCCGAGGCTGGCCGTTCCAGGTGATATTTTCAAAACCTATAGCCTTTTTACTCTACTTCCTCATCTCCTCCCGCTCTGTGTGCTATAAAAGAAACTGGCATCCTGACCCCGATAAGATGGTTTTTCAGAGACTCTAGTCTGCCATTTTCTCGGTCTGCCGACTTTCCGAATAAAGTCGTCTTCCTTGCATCAACACCTCGTCTACGATTTATTGGCCTGTCTTGCTGGGAGCAGAGTGAGCTTGGACTCGGTAACAATTGGACTCACCTGAGGAATTTTAAAATACTGACGTTGGGGTCCCGCCCCCAGAGATCGTAATTTAATTGGTTTGGGGCGTGGCCAGAGTGCCAAGAGTTTAAAAAACTCCCCAGGTGATTGCAATGCACAGCTACAGTTGAGAAGCAGTGTTTAGAGCGGGACTTGCCAGCCTGTTTTTACAAATAAAGATTTTTTTGGAACATAGCCACCCTTCATGTATATAGCCCCTGTGGCTTCTTTCCTGCCACGATGGCAGAGTTGAGTAGGTGCAACAGAGGCCTTAAAACCTGCAATGGCAAACATATTTACTACTTGGTCCGTTACAGAAAACGTCTGCAGAGCCGCTTTGAAGAGAAACTTCAGGAGGACATTCAGTATCTGTGAAAAGCCAAGTTAGAGGGATTTTTGCTCAAGGGAACGGCAGAATTCCCTTAAGGGGATTCTGACAGAGACAAAATATTCAGAGGACATAAATATTAAGGGACGACAAAGGTAACTGAGCCTTCACAGCTGTGCCTGTTTTCCTTGGCCTGGAGAGGCAAGATGGAGGTCAGGAAGAAGGAAAGGCCAGGCAGGTTTATGCTGCAGAAGCAGGAGCTGTTTTTAGGAAGAAACAATCCTGAAAGGAAAAGGCTGTGAGGCAGAGATGAGCCAGGGAGCTTCAGGTAAGAGTTTAAAAGGTTTTGAGGGTGGAGAGTGGGGGTCGGAGGTGGAGCTGAAGCTGTCACCCTGTACGAGTGGCACTGCAGAGGTGGACGTCTCTGGTGATCTTTAGAAATTTGGCTGTGTGCTCTGAATCATAATGCCCTTAGGCTGAGAGACTTCTATAAAGTTATATATGTTTTCCATGCTTTTTTTTAACATGTTTATTGGATTATAACTGCTTTACAATGGTGTGTTAGTTTCTGCTTTATAACAGAGAGAATCAGTTATACTTGCATGCTTTTTAAAATGTTAGTTTTGGTTGTTTTGCAATGTGACTCTGTACTATGACTGGTCCCAATGGAAGCCAGAAGTATTTGTGTCACAGGATGAATGTGTCTTAAAACCATCCATCTTCAACAGCCTTGTAGCAGTCGGAATAGAACATCTAGAGAGTCACCAGCAGGAAAGTAAAGAAGGAGTAAGATGGGAGAGGTAAAAGCTTGCAGAAGAGCAATGTAACATCACTGGGTCAGTTTTCCCAACTCTGAGCTCTAAGTAACTCTGATAGGACACGTGTAAAGGAGCATCTGCTCTGCTCCTGGTCACTGGAATCCAAGACCATTTTATTAATCCATCTCCAACTTACTGTGAGGAATGGAACACCAGCACTTTAAGTGATTGTCCAAACCAACATTATCGCCAAAGTCATCGTCTTTTAGATCTTAGATTTCCGTCACTCAGAATCAAAGCTTTTAAAAGGTGGAGGACAGGAATTGGAATGAATACAAATGCTTGCCCCTGGAGAAGGCTTCCTAGAATGACCAGCAAACACTCCACTCTTTCCCTGGTTTGTCAGTTCTCCCAACAAGAGAGAAATGGCTTAGGAACCTGCATTCCTCAAGACCCTGAATGATCGGGCACATATGGAGGTGACCTAGGATAATGTGAATCACGGGGTTGTCAGCCTTAGACCAAGGGATCAGGTCAGATGTCAGAGGCAGGAAGCAAATCTGGGCTTCCAGCATCTTGGACAACCAACACGAGCTGGGTGTTTATCTCTAATTCAGAAACCAATCATCATTATTATCATTTATTCATCATCATCCTATCATATTCATCATCATCATCATCATATTCCTACAGGCTGAACCCTGAGAGCATCTAACTCAAAAGAGTATTGCAATAAAATATCCATAGGACATGTGCCTGCCTATGGTATATTTCAAAAGTAGAATCCTTCAGTTTCAGCCCTTCTCCCATTTCTGTCTATGCTTATCTCTCTATACACGCTTATCATATTGTTTCATAAATATTTCGTTTTTGGATGGAGTGTCCTATAAATATCAATTAAGTCCATCTTATTTAATGTATCATTTAAAGCTTGTGTTTCCTTATTTATTTTCATTTTGGATGATCTGTCCATTGGTGAAAGTGGGGTGTTAAAGTCCCCTACTATGAATGTGTTACTGTCGATTTCCCCTTTTATGGCTGTTAGTATTTGCCTTATGTATTGAGGTGCTACTATGCTGGGTGCATAAATATTTACAATTGTTATATCTTCTTCTTGGATCGATCCCTTGATCATTATGTAGTGTCCTTCTTTGTCTCTTCTAATAGTCTTTATTTTAAAGTCTGTTTTGTCTGATATGAGAATTGCTACTCCAGCTTTCTTTTGGTTTCCATTTGCATGGAATATCTTTCTCCATCCCCTTACTTTCAGTCTGTATGTGTCTCTAGGTCTGAATTGGGTCTCTTGTAGACAGCATATAGAAGCGTCTTGTTTTTGTATCCATTCAGCCAATCTGTGTCTTTTGGTGGGAACATTTAGTCCATTTTCATTTAAGGTAATTATCAATATATATGTTCCTATTCCCATTTTCTAAATTGTTTTGTGTTTGTTATTATAGGTCTTTTCCTTCTCTTGTGTTTCTTGCCTAGAGAAGATCCTTTAGCATTTGTTGTAAAGCTGGTTTGGTGGTGCTGAACTCTCTCAGCTTTTGCTTGTCTGTAAAGGTTTTAATTTCTCCATCAAATCTGAATGAGATCCTTGCTGGGTAGAGTAGTCTTGGCTGCAGGTTTTTCTCCTTCATCACTTTCAGTATGTCCTGCCACTCCCTTCTGGCTTGCAGAGTTTCTGCTGAGAACAGTTTCAGCTGTTAACCTTATGGGGATTCCCTTGTGTGTTATTTGTTGTTTTTCCCTTGCTGCTTTTAACGTGCTTTCTTTGTATTTAATTTTTAACAGTTTGATTAATATGTGTCTTGGCGTATTTCTCCTTGGATTTATCCTGTATGGGACTCTCTGTGCTTCCTGGACTTGATTGACTATTTCCTTTCCCATATTAGGGAAGTTTTCAACTATAATCTCTTCAAATATTTTCTCAGTCCCTTTCTTTTTCTCTTCTTCTTCTGGAACCCCTATAATTCGAATGTTGGTGCGTTTAATGTTGTCCCAGAGGTCTCTGAGAGTGTCCTCAGTTCTTTTCATTCTTTTTTCTTTATTCTGCTCTGCAGTACTTATTTCCACTATTTTATCTTCCAGTCACTTATCCGTTCTTCTGCCTCAGTTATTCTGCTATTGATCCCATCTAGAGTACTTTTAATTTCATTTATTTTGTTGTTCATCGTTGCTTGTTTCATCTTTATTTCTTCTAGGTCCTTGTTAACTGTTTCTTGCATTTTGTCCATTCTATTTCCAAGATTTTGGATCATCATTACTATCATTATTCTGAATTCTTTTTCAGGTAGACTGCCTATTTCCTCTTCATTTGTTAGGTCTGGTGCATTTTTATCTTGCTCCTTCGTCTGCTGTGTGTTTTTCTGTCTTCTCATTTTGCTTATCTCACTGTGTTTGGGGTCTCCTTTTTACAGGCTGCAGGTTCATAGTTCCCGTTGTTTTTGGTGTCTGTCTCCAGTGGCTAAGGTTGGTTCAGTGGGTTGTGTAGGCTTCCTGGTGGAGCGGACTAGTGTCTGTGTTGTGGTGGATGAGGCTGGATCTTGTCTCTCTAGTGGGCAGGTTCACGTCTGGTGGTGTGTTTTGGGGTGTCTGTGGACTTATTATGATTTTAGGCAGCCTCTCTGCTAATGGATGGGACTGTGTTCCTGTGTTGCTAGTTGTTTGCATAGGTTGTCCAGCACTGTAGCTTGCTGGTCGTTGAGTGAAGCTGGGTGCTGGTGTTAAGATGGAGGTCTCTGGGAGATTTTTGCCATTTGATATTATGTGGAGCTGGGAGGTCTCTTGTGGACCAGTGTCCTGAAGTTGGGTCTCCCACCTCAGAGGCAGAGCCCTGACTCCTGGCTGGAGCACCAAGAGCCTTTCAACCACATGGCTCAGAATAAAAAGGAGAAAAAGTAGAGAGAATTAGTAGAAGTATGAAGAAAGCAAGAAAGAAAGGAGGGAAGGAAGGAAGGAAGGAAAGAAGGAAGGAAGGAGAAGGAAGGAAGGAAGGAAGAAAGAAATATGCGGAGGAGGAAATAAGGCAAGAAGGAAAGAAAGGAGGGAGGGAGGAAGGAAGGAAGGAGGGAAGGAATGAAAAAAGAAAAGAAGATACAGTAAAATAAAGTATAATAAAGTTATTGAATTAAAAAATAATTATTTAGAAGAGAAAAAAAGGAAATGGATAGAACCTTAGGACAAATGTTGGAAGCAAAGCTATACAGACAAAATCTTACACATAAGCATATACATACACCCTCACAAAAAGAGATAAAGGGGAAAAAATCATAAATCTTGCTCTCAGAGACCAAGTCCTCAATTTGGGATGATTTGTTGTCTAAAGGAGGAAAGGAAGGTAGGAAGGAAGGAAAGAAAGAAAGGAATAAAGAAAGAAAGAAAGAAGGTAAAGTATAATAAAGTTATTAAAATTAAAATTAATTATTAAGAAAAAAGATTAAAAAAAAACATGGACGGATAGAACCCTAGGACAAATGGTGGAAGCAAAGCTATACAGACAAGTTCTCACACAGACGCATACACATACACGTTCACAAAAAGAGGAAAAGGGGAAAAAAATCATACATCTTGCTCTCGAAGCCCACCTCCTCAATTTGGGATGATTCGTTGTCTATTCATGTATTCCACAGATGCAGGTACATCAAGTTGATTGTGGAGCTTTAATCCGCTGTTTCTGAGGCTCCTGGGAGAGATTTCCCTTTCTCTTCTTTGTTCTCACAGTTCGCAGGGGCTCAGCATAGGATTTGGCTCTGCCTCTGCATGTAGGTCGCTGGAGGATGTCTGTGTTTTGCTCAGACAGGACAGGGTTAAAGGAGACGCTGATTCGGGGGTTCTGGTGCACTCAGGCCGGGGGGAGGGAGGGGCACTGCATGCGGTGCGGGTCTGCGGCGGCAGAGACCGGCGTGACGTTGCACCAGCCTGAGGCCCGCCATGCGTTCTCCCAGGAAAGTTGTCCCTGGATCCCGGGAACCTGGCAGTGGCGGGCTGCACAGGCTCCCCGGAAGAGAGATGTGGATAGTGACCTGTGCTCGCACACAGGACCCTTGGTGGCGGCAGCAGCAGCCTTAGCGTCTCCCGCCCGTCTCTGGGGTAGGTGCTTTTAGCTGCGGCTCGCGCCCGGCTCTGGGGTCCGCGCTTTTAGCCGCAGCTGGCGCCTGTCTCTGGAGTTCCTTTAAGCGGTGCTCTTAAGCCCCTCTCCTAGTGCACCAGGAAACAGAGGGAAGAAAAAGTCTCTTGCCTCTTCGGCAGGTGCAGGCTTTTCCCTGGACTCCCTCCCAGCTAGCCGTGGTGAACTAACCCCTTCACGATATGTTCAAGCCGCAAACACCAGTCCTCTCCCTGTGCTCCGACTGAAACCCGAGCCTCAGCTCGCAGCCCCGCCCGCCCCAGCGGGTGAGCAGACAAGTCTCTTGGGCTGGTGAGTGCCAGTTGGCACCAAATCTCTGTGCGGGAATCTCCCCGCTTTGCCCTCTACACCCCTGTTGCTATGCACTCCTCTGCGGCTCCGAAGCTACCCCCTCCGCCTCTCGCAGTCTCCACCCGCGAAGGGGCTTCCTAGTGTGTGGAAACTTTTCCACCTTCACAGCTACCTCCCACTGGTGCAGGTGACATCCCTATTCTTTTGTCTCTGTTTTTTGTTTTTTGTTTTTGCCCTACGCAGGTACGTGGGGAGTTTCTTGCCTTTGAGGAGGTCTGAGGTCTTCTGCCAGCATTCAATAGGAGTTCTGTAGGAGTTGTTCCACGTGTAGATGTAATTGTGGTGTACCTGTGGGGAGGAAGGTAATCTCCGTGTCTAATTCTTCCACTATCTTCCACAGGTACCCCTTTGAAATTTATTTTTATAATGAGATTTAGCTGATTTTCACTGCTGCATTTATGCCGCTGTACACGCACTTGATTCTCTTATGGGGACATATAAATACATAGGTTTTAAGCTTCTAACTAGTCACGTATATTGCTATGCGTTGAATATGGGGTGTTGAGTCCATTTCGTTGAGCAAGGAGTAGCTCTTGTCTATTACATATTTGGCTTATGGAACGGTATCAGTGCTCATTTCAATCTCTGGTTTTATGCAGCACCCCAACTCACCTTTCCCTTTAAGCAATATAAGTTGGTTTTCCAAATGTGAGACCCTGTCTTCTTTTGTAATTCAGTTCATGTGCAGCCAAGTTTACATTCCGTGTATTAGTGATATCTTATGATGTTTCTTTTTCTGTGTGACTTATTTCACTTAGAATTATCATACCTAAATGCACTCATTATGCTGCTATGGGCCTGATGACATAGATTTCATTGCTGAGTGATATTGCATTGTACGTAAGTATCACAACTTCTTTATCCATTTTTCGCTTTCTGCGATATTGAACTTGTCCCGTAAACGAGGTTCTTGTAAACAGAGCCGTCCCAAACTTTGGGGTGGCTGTGTCTTTTTGATTTTAATTTCCCTAAGCTATAGGACCATAAGTGGAAGTGCCCTAGGCTCTGTTGCTTTGTTTTTTAGATGTTTCAGGAAACACCATACACTTCTCCAGAGTGGCTGTTGGCAATTTACATCCCCCCCATCAGCATAACAAGGCTCCCAGTTCTCCATGGCCTGTCCTGCCTTTCTGGATTTTACACTTTTTTCAGATGGCCCTTTTGACCGGGGGGAAGTGAGACTTCATTGTAGTGCAGATTTCCTTTGCAAGCTTGCTTGGTTGGCCAAAAAGGGCGTATGCGTTTTTTCCGGAAAAAACGCATACGCCCTTTTTGGCCAAGTGCATCATTGTGGACGTTCTGCCTCTTTTCCTATGTTTTAAATGCAATTCCTGTCTACCTCCTGAAATAGGTTTCCTGCAATTCTGCCTTGCTTTCAATGCCTCTTCATAGCCTTACCTCAATATAGTTTTTGAAAATAGTTGGCCTTTATAACTCTGCACGTTTTTGAATTGCAGTGGCCCTTAGCTCCATTTTTCAGCTCATATTTTTGTGATCTTGCCTCATAACCACAGGATTCCTTCAGGCCCTATTCTTCTTCTGGGGCACCTTGCTGTGCCTTTGGTTTATTCTTCTTACTGATGTGAAATTAGAGTGACATGTGCCCATTGAAACCGCTACAGTTAGTTTCTCACTGGTTCCCCCTATTCCCATTCATCCTCCGCACTAACTGCAGACTGTGCGATACCAGAACTTAAAGGCATTGACTCTCCATGTGAGGATGTTGTTAGTAAAGTGGCTGGAATGTCGATCCGGAGCCCCAGGAGAGGAAAAATGAGGTGCATTTTAGAAACCTTTCCCGATCATATGGTATACCAGTCGCTGGGTTTCCCAAGCATGGTTTAGCTGTAGGAAGATTCCCTTCAACCTGGATTGTTGGGACCCTTGGAATGAGTAGCATGAAGTATTGCATTAAACTTTTGGCAGTTGCTCACCAAAACTCACCAATCCTCTCAGCCCCAAGTGTCCAGCCTTATGTGTTATCCAGCTGTGGGTTTATATGTGGTCAATCCAGGTTGCATCACAGCCCCTGAGCAAATTTTGTAAGAATTTTTCTCTCTTTCATTGTTTCTGCGTTTTGTTTTTAAAATTTATTTCTATAATGGGGTTTAGCTCATTTTCACTGCTGTGTTTGTGCCGCTCTGCACACACTTGATTCCCTTATGGAGATATATCAATACATGGATTTTTTTTTTTTCTTTTGCGATACGTGGGCCTGTCATTGTTGTGGCCTCTCCCGCCGCGGAGCACAGGCTCCGGACGCGCAGGCTCAGCGGCCGTGGCTCACGGGCCCAGCCACTCCGCGGCACATGGGATCCTCCCGGACCGGGGCACAAACCCGCGTCCCCTGTATCGGCAGGTGGACTCTCAACCACTGTGCCACCAGGGAAGCCCAATACATGGATTTTAAGATTCTTATTACTCAGATATATTTCTCTGCGGTGTATAAGGTGTGTTGAGGCCAGTTCATTGAGCAAGGTGTAGATCTTGTCTAATATCTATTTGGTTTATTGAACGGTATCTGTGCTAATTTCAAACTCTGGTTTTATGCATCACCCCACCTCTCCTTTCCCCTTAAGCTGACATAAGTGTGTTTTCTAAATGTGAGACACTGTTCTGTTCTGTAATTCATTTCTTGTGCAGCCATATTTACCCTCCCTCTATAAGTGATATCTTATGATATGTTTCTTTTTCTGTTTGACTTATTTCAAGTAGTATTATCGGACCTAAATCCACTCTTTATCCTTCTACTAGCCTTATTACATTGATTTCATGGTGAAGAGATATTCCATTGTACATAAGTACCACATCTTCTTTATCCATTGTTCTCTTTCCTGGGATATTTAAGGTGTACTGAAGTTGAGGTTCTTGTAAACAGAGTAGCCCTAAACTGTGGTGTGCTTGTGTCTTGTTGATTTTTAGACTTCCCTAGATATACTCCCATGATTGGAAGTGTCCTATGCTCTGTAGCTCTGTTTTTTAGATGATTTAGGAACCACCATACACTTCTCCAGAGTGGCTCTCGGCAGTTCACACACTGCCCATCAGCGTATAAAGGCTCCCTGTTCTCCATGGCCTGTCCTGCATTTCTGGTTTTTACAATTTTTTAGGATGGCCCTTTTGACCGGTGGGAAATGAGACTTCTTTGTTGTGCACATTTGCATTGCTTGCTTGCTTCGTTGCCCATAAAGTGCGTATGCGTTTTTTCCTGGATATAATCAGGAAAAAACGCATACGCCCTTTTGGGCCAACTGCATCATTGTCGAAATTCTGCCGCTTTTCATGTGCTTTAAAGACGAGTCCAATCTATCTCTTGAAATCTGTTTCTTGCAATTCTGTCTTGCATTCAGATCCTCTTCTTTGCCTTACCTCAACATAGTTTTGGACGTTAGTTTTCATTTATAACTCTGCAGGTTTGTGAATTGCAGTGACCCTGAGCTCCATTTTTTAAGTTGCTCTTTTGTGAGCTGGCCTCAAACCCGCAGGATTGCTTCAGGCCCTATTTTGGCTCCGGCGAGGCGGGCTGAGCCTTTTTTCAATTCTTATTCTTAATGGGAAATTAGACTGATATGTGCCCGTCCAAACCCCTACAACTATTCTCTCATTGGTTCCCCCTCTTCCCGTTCATCCTCCTCACAATTTGCAAAATGTGTGAAACAGAAGTTTAAATGTGCTGATTCTCCAAGTGGGGAGATTCTAAGTAACGTGGCTGGAATGGTGAACAGGAGCACCAGGAGAGGATAAATGAGCTGCATTTTAGACACATCTCCCGATCACATGGTGTACAGTCCTCTGGGTTTTCCATGCATGTTTTAGCTGTAGGAAGATCCCTTGAACCTGCAGATTTGGGACCCATTGAATGGGTACCAGGTAGTATTACTTTAAAGGGTGTGCATTTCCTCACCCAACCTCACATTTCTCTTAGCGCGAACAGTTTCTAGCCTTATGTCTCATCCTGCTGTGGGTCTAGATGTGTTCAATCCATGTTGCATCACCGTCCCTGAGGAAAAGTTGTAAGAGGTTTTCTCTGTCTCTCTGTCGTTTATTTTTTTCAATTTGTTACTATATTGGTTACAGCTGATTTTCAAAGCTCTGTTTCTTGCTGCTGTACATCCACTTGATTCACGTACAGAGAGACATCAGTAAATTCTTTTTCAGATTCTTACCAGTTGTATATATTCTTTTCCGGTGACTTGAGTGTGCTGAGTGCAGTTCTTTTAGCTACCGTGTAGGCCTTGTTGATTATCAGTTTGGTATTTGGAATGGTATCTTTGCTAATTTCAACCTCCTGGATGATGCCTCACCCCTCCCCACCTTTCCCGTTTAGCAGCCTTATGCGTGTTTTCTACATATTTGACTATGTTTTTGTTTTGTAATTTATTTCATGTGTAGCCATTTTGGATTCCACCTTTAAGTGATATCTTATGATATGTGTCTTTTTCTTTTTGAATTATGTCACTTAGAATGATCATACGTAACTCCTCCGGAGTTGTTACAACTGGCCATATTTCATTGATTTCCAGGCTGAATAATATTCCACTCTACCTAAGTACCACATCTCTATCCATTTTTTCTCTCCAGAGACATTTAAGTTATATCCTAGTCGAGGATCTTTTAAACAGAGAGGGGGTAAACATTGGGGTGCCTGTGTCCTCTCGATTTTTGTTTTTCCCAAGATATACGCCCATGAGTGCAAGTGCCCTATGCTCTGTAGCTCATTTTTTAGATGCTTTAGTAAACACAATACACTTCTCCAGAATGGCCGTTGGCAATATACATTTCCACTATAAGTCTCACAGGGCTCCCTCTTCTCCTTGCCCTGTCCTGCATTTCTGTTGTTTACGCTTTATGAGGATGGCTCTTCTGACTGATGCGAAGTGATATCTTTTGTAGTATTGACTTCCAGTGCCCACCTGTTTGCTTGGCTAAAAAAGTGTATGCCCTTTTCTTGAATATATACAGAAAAAAACGCATACACCCTTTTTGGCCAACTGCAATGTTGGCAATGTTCAGCTCCTTTTCTCGTGCTTAATGGCGAGTCCTTTCTACCTCCTCAGATCCCTTTCCTGCCATTCTCCCTTGCTTACAAGTCCTTTTCTCTGACTTTCGACAAGACATTTTTCAGTGATGGATATTTTCAACTCTGCAGTTTCGTGAATTTTACTGCCCCTGAGTTCCATTGTTCAACTTGTGTTTATGGGAACTGGCCACAAAGCAGCGGGATTTCCTCAAGCCCTATACTGTTTCCATGGGCAACCCTAGCCTTTGGTCAATTCGTCTTCCTGATTGGAAATTAGAGTGACATGTGCCTGTCTGAACACCTAGGACTTGTCTCTCATTGTTCCTCATCCTTCTGCTTCATCCTCTGGACAAATTCCAAACTGTACGCAACAGGATGTTGACAGTGCTGACATCTCCAAGTGGGGAGACTGTTAGTAAAGACGCTGGAGGGGTGAACCCGAGCACCAGGAGATGAGGAGATGAGATGCCTTTTCCAAACTCTTCCCGATCAGACGGTATACCATCCTCTGGGTGTGACAGACATGTTTTAGCAGTAGGAAGAGTCCCATTCATGTAAGGAGAACACCAGGGCTTTTTCAAAATCAGTGTCTGCCCGAAACCCAAACTGGGGAATTTTTTAAGCTACGGCTACACATATGTTCATTAAGGGCCTGGGGAAGTAGGCAGAGTCCAAACTTTAGATGATTGAAGTCTTCAGGGTCAGAAGCACTCACCACCAGCTTCCCTTAGGTTACACTTTAACTGTCATTGATAGATGACAATGACAATAAAAATATCTATTCTTTTCCAGATTATTTCCCCTTATAGCTTATTGCAAAATGTTGAGTGTAGTTCCCTGTGCTATACAGTAGTTCCTTGTTGATGATCTATTTTATACATAGCAGTGTGTATGTGTTAATCCCAAACTGTTAATTTATCCCTCCTCCCACCTTTCCCCTTTGGTAATAATAAATTATAAGATTTTATACTTCTCAGAAATGGGGGAGCTGAAAGAGAGGTATCATTTTCAATGGAAAAGCATTTAAAACAAGATTGAAGCTTTAACCAAGATTATTAGATGTACATCCTTGGAAAGAAATCACTTCGTTTCTCTAATATTGACCTGACAAATAAGACAAACCTTTTCACTGAACTTGCTTATAATAAAGTGATGGAAATATCAAATGGAAGTGTTAGAAACATCTTATTTTACCCGAGCCTTATACACTGTTCTATGTTAACTACAGTTTGGCTCACACATCTGTTCATTGAGGTTACAATAGTCTCAATTTCTGTTACTGATCCTCCAGAGTGGACCCCAACAAGTGTCCCCCTGCCCAGTGTCATTGGGGCCAACAGATCGAGACTGAGTTTGGTTCACAAGCAAAGGAAACTTTATATTTTGATCAGAGAATGGAGAGGTGAGAGCATGCACTACCCCGTGGGCTGTGGGCTGGGCTGTTGTGTAGAGATCCTGTCAGAGTCAGTGGGAGGGAGGGGGCGGAGCTCTCGAGGTCTGGGTTGGCTGCAGCTCAGGCTCTATATCGCGGAGTCTGCACTGGGCCCCAGGAGCTGAGGTGTCGTCCCAGCCATTCTGCACTAGGAAATCTGGTCTGAAGTGCCGGGTGTGGAACCTCTGCATGCGGGACCCTAGGAGCACATGAAATTAGACAAAGCACAAAGGATAAAAAAGGTTAGACTTGACTTTATTGCCCAGATTCTATTTTTATCTCCCAGGGATTTTTAATGGGCTTTGCTGGGGACAAACCCCTCCTCTGCCTTTTGTCCCGTTCCTCATTCTTGGAGTGCTGAGGGTGCAGACCCTTCTTCTGTAACTGCTGAGTGCTGAGTTGGGAGCCCTCATACCCGGGGGCGAGGGTCAGAGCTTCTCCCCAGCAGCCTCCAGGTGACGTTGATTGTCCCCAGGCCCCCTGCCTCCCTGCTCGTCCACCTGAGCACCAGCATTGGAAGTGTTATAGATTCTAATGACCTTTAAGGGTCCAGGAAAGAGATGTGCAGAGACGCTGTGGGGGCCGGTTTCACCCCGCCCCACATTTGTTCAGCCACCTTAGGCTGACCGTTTCTGCCAGCCTAGATGCTCTGACCAGTAGTCTGCGCTTTCTTCAATTAGGCCCCTGAATTAACGTACAAACAGCACCAGGTGTCAGAGCCCTGCCCGCTCAACTCCCAGACAGTCCAGGGTCAGTGGTGATCAAGGACCATGATGGCCACTGAGTCAACAGCCTTTTGAAGTAAACAGGAGTCCAGCCTGTCTCATTGGCCACCATCATCACGGTGTCTGTAGGCTTTTCTATGGTGACAGTGTGATATACGGTTCCCCTGCCAAGATTATTAGCTCCCCTCTGGGTGCAGTAAGTCCTGCAAGCAGTAGTCTACTCTTTTGGGACACACACTTGTTGTTTTATGAGAGAAACTCCAGGTCAAGTGATGTTCACACGAGTCGTCATGGTGCCCTGTTGCCCCGGGTTATCTCTCTGGATGTTGGAGTTGGAGGGCCTCCTCACTCGAGGTTGGTGTGCCCATGGAGCGAACCCTGCAACTTCAGGGCATGGTTGGTGGTTAGGATCACCACGTGGGGTCCTTTTCCCTTAGGAGGGAGGTGGCCTTTTGGGCTGCTGATTTCCAGGTTTTTAGATACCGCCAGTATCTTGGCCAGATGTGGCAGTGGGCCAAGCCCCTTGGTGCCCGTAGTTTATCCTACCTGGATGGCATTCTTGCATTGTTCCATTTCAAGTGGTCCCAGTTTTTGCACTAATTCTCCAATGGCGATTCACCTTTCACCGGGAATGTAAAGGTCAAAGGGTTTAGCTAAATTAGGGAGTTCCAGGGCAAGGGTCTGAATTGACTGCTCTTTCCATTCTTGAAAGCCCACTTCTGGATTCTATTCAAAAGGATCATCATCTTTTCCTTTCAGTGTTTCATATAGAGGCCCAGCTAGTAGACTGTAGTTAGGGATCCAGAAGCAGCAAACCCTGGCCTCCCCAGGAACCCCTAAGCTGTCTTCTAGTTTTAGAAAGGGGTAAGGCTGAAAATGGTTTCTTCCCTTTCCTGGGATGGGCTTCTCCGACCTTCTGTGAGAACGAAGCCCAGGCAGGTCACCGCAGTCTGTGATATTTGAGCTTTTTCTTGGACAACTTCTATCCTTTATTGGCTTGGTAGTTCAGAGGCCTCCTTAGTAGGGCTGGCGATCAGAATGTCGTCTGCGTACTGAAGGAGGGTTTCCTTTTCCAGAGGTAGAACTTTTAGGTCTTTAGCTAAGCTTTCCCCAAAGATGGTGTGGGAATTTTTGCACCCTTGGGGCAAGACGGCCCGGAAGTATTGTTTTAGTTGTATGTTGAGTCCTGCCACTCACAAGCCAAAATTTCTTGTGACTCTGGGACTAATGGAATACAAAAGAAGGCATCATTGAAGACTAATACAGAATACCATGTCCTGGTGGTTGGTAGAATGACCAGCAGGGTGTAGGAATTAGGAGCAGCTGGAGGTATATCCTCGGTGGCTTCACTGACTGTCCTGACATCCTTTACCAGGTCCCCAGCAGCCCATGGGGCTCTCGTGGTCAGACCAATCCCAGAATATGGAGCTCACCTGGGCAGGTACCCCACCCCCACCCCAGCCCACGGGGCTCTCGTGGTCAGGCCCCTCCCAGGATACAGAGCTACCCTTGCAGGTACGTGGCAGGGCTGGGCACACAGGAACCGTGCACATAGCCCTCATTGCAGAGCACCCCCAGGTCACCTGTCGCTCAGAGCTGACACAGAGCACCTCAGAGCAGGATTGAACTAACAAACAGCAGCTGCGACAGGTCTGTGACCCTGGGCATCACTCTGTGCGGCCTCCCTCCACCTGGTCTTCCAGAGACTTCCACTGCACCTGGGGCACCAGGCCTCTGTCTCCAACCACCACCCACCCCTCCTCTCCCTGACTCCTGGGTTCCTCTCATTAGGAGAGGGTTTTCTTGAAGTTGTCTCCCACTCATGGGCCAGATAAAATGATTAGAAAACAAGCCAAAGCTGCAGCCCCTTGTCTATCCTGACTCTCAGGAGCCCACACCTGTTCCTTGGACCTGGCAGGTTCACCAAGTTCCATTTTCTGCAACTGTGAGCCCCTGAGGGATGATGATTGGCTGACCTGGGCAGCCTTACCGTGCCGGCCAGCCCTCCCCAGGTGTGCCTGGGTTGAGATCAATATAAATACCACTCCAGGCAGCAAGAAGCCCTGCAGCCGTGCCTGACACCATTTTCTCTGCCCTGTCAGCAGTCTCGGGGCTGGGCTGGTGGGAGGGAGTGAGAGGCCACGGCTTTGTGGGTGGCCCAGTGTGAGTGGGGCTCTGCTGGACTTTCTGCAGCAGTTGCCAGGCTGCCACCTGCTAAAGAAGAGGATGTGTCACCCATACCTGCTGCTGGAATTTCTCCCTGGGCAGAGGTGAGGAAGGAAAAAAGCAGTGGGGGCAGGGACAGGACGGGTATCTCAGGCAGGGAAATGGAAATCTTCCAGAAGAGCACCCAGGGCCAGGACCATCCTGGCTGGCCTGCAGGCACCAAGTCGGCCGGTATGCTGTCACTCGTGTGGCTCTATGGCCCTTCCTCTAGGCTTTCAAGTCCTTGTATATATTCAGGTGTTTTACCTGGGACGGGTGGGAATAGTTCAGCAGCAACTGGCCTGGGGCTCAGCTCACGTTTACTCACAGATGCCTCGGCACGGTGCCCCAGCTTTGCAATGAGGACGCTTGTTGCGTGGGGGCTGCTGGCTGAATGGGAGACGATTCCCCACCACTGACCAACTTCAGAATTGTTTACAACTGGAGCAAGTGCCCTGATACGGTTTTCCTCTGTGGAACTGGTGGGTTCTGTGTTTTTTTTCTCTTTTTCGTTTTTGGTTCAAGGTAGATTTTATTCCTCTTTTTTGTATTTACAGATACAAGCATGGAAATAATTTATTCATATAAATACATGTATGTGAAGGGAATAATTGTTTTTTCTGTTTTATTTTTTAAATTTTATTTCTTTCTAATTTTGAATTTTATTTTATATTTTTATACAGCAGGTTCTTATTGGTTATCTATTTTATACATATAAATGTATACATGCCAATCCCAGTCTCTCAACTCCTCCCACCACCACCACCCCAACAGCTTTCCCCCCTTGTTGTCCATACGTTTGTTGTCTACATCTGTTGCTCTATTTATGCCTTGCAAAATGGTTAATCTGTACAGTTTTTCTAGGTTCCACATATATGCATGAATATACAAGATTTGTTTTTCTCTTTCTGACTTACTTCACTCTGTATGACAGTCTCTAGATCCATCGACGTCTCTACAAATGACCTAATTTCATTCCTTTTCATGGCTTAGTAATATTCCATTTTATATATGTACCACTGCTTTATGCATTCGTCTGTCTGTGGGCATTTAGGTTGCTTCCATTACCTCGATATTGTAAAGAGTGATACAATGAACATTGCGGTGAATGTCTCTTTTTGATTTATGGTTTTGTCTGGGTATATGTCCAGAACTGGGATTGCTGTATCATATGGTAATTCTACTGTTAGTTTCTTAAGAAACTCCATATTGTTCTCCATAGTGACTGTATCAATTTATATTCCCAACAATAGTGGAAGAGGGTTCCTTTTCTCCACACATTTCCAGCATTTTTTGTTTGTAGATTTTCTGATGATGCCCATTCTACCAGGTGTGAGGTGATACCTCATTGTTGAGTCCATTTTGTTGAGCAAGGGGTTGGTCTTGTCTATTACATATTTAGCTTATGGAACGGTATCTGTGCTAATTTCAAACTCTGCTTTTATGCAGCACCACAACTCACCTTCCCCCTTAAGCAAGCATAAGTTGGTTTTCTAAACATGAGACCCTGTTCTGTTTTGTAATTCAGTTCATGTGTAACCAAGTTCACATTCCATGTATTAGTGATACCTTATGATGTTTCTCTTTCTGTGTGACTTTTTTCACTTAGAATCACCGTGCCTCAATCCACTCATTATGCTGGTACGGGCCTGGTGACATAGTTTTCATTGCTGAGAGGTATTCTGTTGTACGTAAGTACCGCAACTTCTTTATCCATTATTTGCTCTCTGGCATATTTAACTTGTGCTACAGAAGAGGTTCCTGTAAACAGAGCCGTCCCAAATTTTGGGGTGGCTGTGTCTTTTTGATTTTAATTTCCCTAAGCTACAGGACCATAAGTGGACGTGCCCTAGGCTCTGTTGCTTTGTTTTTTAGATGTTTCAGGAAACACCATACACTTCTCCCCAGTAGCTGTTGGCAATTTACATCCCGCCCATCAGCATAACAAGGCTCCCAGTTCTCCATGGCCTGTCCTGCCTTTCTGGATTTTACACTTTTTTCAGATGGCCCTTTTGACCGGGGGGAAGTGAGACTTCATTGTAGTGCAGATTTCCTTTGCAAGCTTGCTTGGTTGGCCAAAAAGGGCGTATGCGTTTTTTCCTGAATATATTCAGGAAAAAACGCATACGCCCTTTTTGGCCAAGTGCATCATTGTCGATGTTCTGCCTCTTTTCCTATTCTTTAAATGCAATTCCAGTCTACCTTCTGAAATCGGTTTCCTGCAATTCTGCCCCGCTTTCAAGTCCTCTTGGCAGCCTTACTTCACTATATTTTTGGACGATAGCTGTCATTTATAACTCTGCAGCTTTGTGAATTACAGTGCCCCTGAGCTCCTTTCTTCAACTCGCTTTCTTGTGAGCTGTCCGCAACACCGCAGGATTGCTTCAGGCCCTCATCTGGTTCCAGCACGGCACACTGAGCCTTCGGTTAATTCCTCTTCCTGGTGGGAAATGAGAGTTAAATTTGCCCGTCCAGACACCTCCAGCTAGTCTCTCATTGGTTCTCCCTATTCCTGTTCATCTTCCGCAGAAATTGCAAACTGGGCCAAACAGGAGGTTAAAGGCACTGACTCTCCAAGTCGGGAGAGTGTTAGTAAAGCGTCTGGAATGTTGCACCCGAGTACCAGGGGACCAGAACTGAGACATATTGGAACACGTCTCCCGATCACACGGTTGATCATACTCTGGGTTCCACATACATGATTTAGCTGAAGGAAGAATCCCTTAAACCTGGAGAGTTGAGACCCGTGGAATGGGTACCATGCAATATGACTTCAAAGGGTCTTCATTTGCTCACCGAACCTCTCCAATCCTATCACTGCTGCGTTTATGCCCCTGTACACACGCTTGATTCTCTTTCGGAGCCATAGAGATCCATAGGTTTTAAGATACTTACTAGTAGGGTACATTCTTAGGCGTTTAATATGGGGTGTTGAGTCCATTTCGTTGAGCTAGGAGTAGCTCTCGTCTATTACATATTTGGCTTAAGGAACTTTATCTGTGCTCATTTCAATCTCTGGTTTTATGCAGCACCCCAACTCACCTTTCCCCTTAAGCAAGCATAAGTTGGTTTTCTAAATTTGAGACCCTGTTCTCTTTTGTAATCCAGTTCATATATAGCCAAGTTCACATTCCGTGTATTAGTGATATCTTACGATGTTTCTTTTTCTGTGTGACTTATTTCAGTTAGAATCATCATACCTGAATCCACTCATTATGCTGCTACGGGCCTGATGACATAGATTTTATTGCTGCGTGATATTGCATTGTACATAAGTACCACAACTTCTTTATCCATTTTTCACTTTCTGCGATATTGCACAAGTCCCGTAAACGAGTTTCTTTTAAACAGAGCCGTCCGAAATTTAGGGGTGGCTGTGTCTTTTCGATTTTAATTTCCCTAAGCTATAGGGCCATAAGTGGAAGTGCCCTAGGCTCTGTTGCTTTGTTGTTTAGATGTTTCAGGAAACACCATACACTTCTCCCGAGTGGCTGTTGGCAATATACATCCCGCCCATGAGCATAACAAGGCTCCCAGTTCTCCATGGCCTGTCCTGCTTTGCTGGATTTTACACTTTTTTTAGATGGCCCTTTTCACCGGGGGGAAGTGAGACTTCATTGTAGTGCAGATTTCCTTTGCATGCTTGCTTGGTTGGCCTAAAAGGGCGTATGCGTTTTTTCCTGAATATATTCAGGAAAAAACGCATACGCCCTTTTTGGCCAAGTGCATCATTGTCGACGTTCTGCCTCTTTTCCTATGCTTTAAATGCAATTCCAGTCTACCTCCTGAAATTGGTTTCCTACCATTCTGCCCCGCTTTCAAGTCCTCTTGGCAGCCTTACTTCAGTATATTTTTGGACGATAGCTGTCATTTATAACTCTGCAGGTTTGTGAATTACAGTGCCCTTGAGCTCCTTTCTTCAACTCGCTTTCTTGTGAGCTGGCCGCAACACCGCAGGATTGCTTCAGGCCCTAATCTCTTTCCGGCACGGCACGCTGAGCCTTTGGTTAATTCCTCTTCCTGGTGGGAAATGAGAGTTAAATTTGCCCGTCCAGACACCTCCAGCTAGTCTCTCATTGGTTCTCCCTATTCCTGTTCATCTTCCGCAGAAATTGCAAACTGGGCCAAACAGGAGGTTAAAGGCACTGACTCTCCAAGTCGGGAGAGTGTTAGTAAAGCATCTGGAATGTTGCACCCGAGTACCAGGGGACGAGAACTGAGACATATTGGAACACGTCTCCCGATCACACGGTTGATCATACTCTGGGTTCCACATGCATGATTTAGCTGAAGGAAGAATCCCTTAAACCTGGAGAGTTGAGACCCGTGGAATGGGTACCATGCAATATGACTTCAAAGGGTCTTCATTTGCTCACCGAACCTCTCCAATCCTATCACTGCTGCGTTTATGCCCCTGTACACATGCTTGATTCTCTTTCGGAGACATAGCGATCCATAGGTTTTAAG
The DNA here is from genome assembly GCF_937001465.1 of Orcinus orca. Classification (NCBI taxonomy): domain Eukaryota; kingdom Metazoa; phylum Chordata; class Mammalia; order Artiodactyla; family Delphinidae; genus Orcinus; species Orcinus orca. Next base: position 232,977 of record NW_026043915.1, on the reverse strand, counting down.
ATACTTACTAGTCAGGTACATTCTTAGGCGTTTAATATGGGGTGTTGTGTCCAATTCGTTGAGCAAGGAGTAGCTCTTGTCTATTACATATTTGGCTTAAGGAACTTTATCTGTGCTCATTTCAATCTCTGGTTTTATGCAGCACCCCAACTCACCTTTCCCCTTAAGCAAGCATAAGTTGGTTTTCTAAATTTGAGACCCTGTTCTCTTTTGTAATCCTTTCCTGTGTAGGCAAGTTTACATTCCGTGTATTAGTGATATCTTACGATGTTTCTTTTCCTGTTTGACTTATTTCAGTTAGAATCATCATACCTGAATCCACTCATTATGCTGCTACGGGCCTGATGACATAGATTTCATTGCTGAGTGATATTGCATTGTACGTAAGTACCACAACTTCTTTATCCATTTTTCACTTTCTGCTATATTGAACTAGTCCCGTAAAGGAGTTTCTTGTAAACAGAGCAGTCCCAAACTTTGGGGTGGCTGTGTCTTTTTGATTTTAATTTCCCTAAGCTATAGGGCCATAAGTGGAAGTGCCCTAGGCTCTGTTGCTTTGTTTTTTAGATGTTTCAGGAAACACCATACATTTCTCCCGAGTGGCTGTTGGCAATAAACATCCCACCCATCAGCATAACAAGGCTCCCAGTTCTCCATGGCCTGTCCTGCCTTTCTGGATTTTACACTTTTTTCAGTTGGCCCTTTTGACCGGGGGGAAGTGAGACTTCATTGTAGTGCAGATTTCCTTTGCAAGCTTGCTTGGTTGGCCAAAAAGGACGTATGCATTTTTTCCTGAATATATTCAGGAAAAAACGCATACGCCCTTTTTGGCCAAGTGTATCATTGTCGACGTTTTGCCTCTTTTCCTATGCTTAAATGCAATTCCAGTGTACCTCCTGAAATTGGTTTCCTGCAATTCTGCCCCGCTTTCAAGTCCTCTCGGCAGCCTTACTTCAGTATATTTTTGGACGATAGCTGTCATTTATAACTCTGCAGGTTTGTGAATTACAGTGCCCCTGAGTTCCTTTCTTCAACTCGCTTTCTTGTGAGCTTGCCGCAACACCGCAGGATTGCTTCAGGCCCTAATCTGGTTCCGGCACGGCACGCTGAGCCTTCGGTTAATTCCTCTTCCTGGTGGGAAATGAGAGTTAAATTTGCCCGTCCAGACACCTCCAGCTAGTCTCTCATTGGTTCTCCCTATTCCTGTTCATCTTCCACAGAAATTGCAAACTGGGCCAAACAGGAGGTTAAAGGCACTGACTCTCCAAGTCGGGAGAGTGTTAGTAAAGCGTCTGGAATGTTGCACCCGAGTACCAGGGGACGAGAACTGAGACATATTGGAACACGTCTCCCGATCACACGGTTGATCATACTCTGGGTTCCACATGCATGTTTTAGCTGAAGGAAGAATCCCTTAAACCTGGAGAGTTGAGACCCGTGGAATGGGTACCATGCAATATGACTTCAAAGGGTCTTCATTTGCTCACCGAACCTCTCCAATCCTATCACTGCTGCGTTTATGCCCCTGTACACACGCTTGATTCTCTTTCGGAGCCATAGAGATCCATAGGTTTTAAGATACTTACTAGTAGGGTACATTCTTAGGCGTTTAATATGGGGTGTTGAGTCCATCTCGTTGAGCAAGGAGTAGCTCTTGTCTATTGCATATTTGGCTTAAGGAACTTTATCTGTGCTCATTTCAATCTCTGGTTTTATGCAGCACCCCAACTCACCTTTCCCCTTAAGCAAGCATAAGTTGGTTTTCTAAATTTGAGACCCTGTTCTGTTTTGTAATCCAGTTCCTGTGTAGCCAAGTTTACATTCCGTGTATTAGTGATATCTTATGATGTTTCTTTTCCTGTGTGACTTATTTCAGTTAGAATCATCATACCTGAATCCACTCATTATGCTGCTACGAGCCTGATGACATAGATTTCATTGCTGAGTGATATTGCATTGTACGTAAGTACCACAACTTCTTTATCCATTTTTCACTTTCTGCGATATTGTACTTGTACCGTAAACCAGGTTCTTGTAAACAGAGCCGTCCCAAACTTTGGGGTGGCTGTGTCTTTTCGATTTTAATTTCCCTAAGCTATAGGGCCATAAGTGGAAGTGCCCTAAGCTCTGTTGCTTTGTTGTTTAGATATTTCAGGAAACACCATACACTTCTCCCGAGTGGCTGTTGGCAATTTACCTCCCGCCCATCAGCATAACAAGGCTCCCAGTTCTCCATGTCCTGTCCTGCCTTTCTGGATTTTACACTTTTTTCAGATGGCCGTTTTCACCGGGGGCAAGTGAGACTTCATTGTAGTGCAGATTTCCTTTGCATGCTTGCTTGGTTGGCCTAAAAGGGCGTATGCGTTTTTTCCTGAATATATTCAGGAAAAAACGCATACACCCTTTTTGGCCAAGTGCATCATTGTCGACGTTCTGCCTCTTTTCCTATGCTTTAAATGCAATTCCAGTCTACCTCCTGAAATTGGTTTCCTGCAATTCTGCCCCGCTTTCAAGTCCTCTTGGCAGCCTTACTTCAGTATATTTTTGGATGATAGCTGTCATTTATAACTCTGCAGGTTTGTGAATTACAGTGCCCCTGAGCTCCTTTCTTCAACTCGCTTTCTTGTGAGCTGGCCGCAACACCGCAGGATTGCTTCAGGCCCTAATCTGGTTCCGGCACGGCACGCTGAGCCTTTGGTTAATTCCTCTTCCTGGTGGGAAATGAGAGTTAAATTTGCCCGTCCAGACACCTCCAGCTAGTCTCTCATTGGTTCTCCCTATTCCTGTTCATCTTCCGCATAAATTGCAAACTGGGCCAAACAGGAGGTTAAAGGCACTGACTCTCCAAGTCGGGAGAGTGTTAGTAAAGCGTCTGGAATGTTGCACCCGAGTACCAGGGGACGAGAACTGAGACATATTGGAACACGTCTCCCGATCACACGGTTGATCATACTCTGGGTTCCACATGCATGATTTAGCTGAAGGAAGAATCCCTTAAACCTGGAGAGTTGAGACCCATGGAATGGGTACCATGCAATATGACTTCAAAGGGTCTTCATTTGCTCACCGAACCTCTCCAATCCTATCACTGCTGCGTTTATGCCCCTGTACACACGCTTGATTCTCTTTCGGAGACATAGCGATCCATAGGTTTTAAGATACTTACTAGTCAGGTACATTCTTAGGCGTTTAATATGGGGTGTTGTGTCCAATTCGTTGAGCAAGGAGTAGCTCTTGTCTATTACATATTTGGCTTAAGGAACTTTATCTGTGCTCATTTCAATCTCTGGTTTTATGCAGCACCGAACTCACCTTTCCCCTTAAGCAAGCATAAGTTGGTTTTCTAAATTTGAGACCCTGTTCTGTTTTGTAATCCAGTTCCTGTGTAGCCAAGTTTACATTCCGTGTATTAGTGATATCTTATGATGTTTCTTTTCCTGTGTGACTTATTTCAGTTAGAATCATCATACCTGAATCCACTCATTATGCTGCTACGGGCCTGATGACATAGATTTCATTGCTGAGTGATATTGCATTGTACGTAAGTACCACAACTTCTTTATCCATTTTTCACTTTCTGCGATATTGTACTTGTACCGTAAACCAGGTTCTTGTAAACAGAGCCGTCCCAAACTTTGGGGTGGCTGTGTCTTTTCGATTTTAATTTCCCTAAGCTATAGGGCCATAAGTGGAAGTGCCCTAAGCTCTGTTGCTTTGTTGTTTAGATATTTCAGGAAACACCATACACTTCTCCCGAGTGGCTGTTGGCAATTTACCTCCCGCCCATCAGCATAACAAGGCTCCCAGTTCTCCATGTCCTGTCCTGCCTTTCTGGATTTTACACTTTTTTCAGATGGCCGTTTTCACCGGGGGCAAGTGAGACTTCATTGTAGTGCAGATTTCCTTTGCATGCTTGCTTGGTTGGCCTAAAAGGGCGTATGCGTTTTTTCCTGAATATATTCTGGAAAAAACGCATACACCCTTTTTGGCCAAGTGCATCATTGTCGACGTTCTGCCTCTTTTCCTATGCTTTAAATGCAATTCCTGTCTACCTCCTGAAATCGGTTTCCTGCAATTCTGCCCCGCTTTCAAGTCCTCTTGGCAGCCTTACTTCAGTATATTTTTGGACGATAGCTGTCATTTATAACTCTGCAGGTTTGTGAATTACAGTGCCCCTGAGCTCCTTTCTTCAACTCGCTTTCTTGTGAGCTGGCCGCAACACCGCAGGATTGCTTCAGGCCCTAATCTGGTTCCGGCACGGCACGCTGAGCCTTTGGTTAATTCCTCTTCCTGGTGGGAAATGAGAGTTAAATTTGCCCGTCCAGACACCTCCAGCTAGTCTCTCATTGGTTCTCCCTATTCCTGTTCATCTTCCGCAGAAATTGCAAACTGGGCGAAACAGGAGGTTAAAGGCACTGACTCTCCAAGTCGGGAGAGTGTTAGTAAAGCATCTGGAATGTTGCACCCGAGTACCAGGGGACGAGAACTGAGACATATTGGAACACGTCTCCCGATCACACGGTTGATCATACTGTGGGTTCCACATGCATGATTTAGCTGAAGGAAGAATCCCTTAAACCTGGAGAGTTGAGACCCGTGGAATGGGTACCATGCAATATGACTTCAAGGGGTCTTCATTTGCTCACCGAACCTCTCCAATCCTATCACTGCTGCGTTTATGCCCCTGTACACACGCTTGATTCTCTTTCGGAGACATAGCGATCCATAGGTTTTAAGATACTTACTAGAAAGCTACATTCTTAGGCGTTTAATATGGGGTGTTGAGTCCATTTCGTTGAGCAAGGAGTAGCTCTTGTCTATTGCATATTTGGCTTAAGGAACTTTATCTGTGCTCATTTCAATCTCTGGTTTTATGCAGCACCCCAACTCACCTTTCCCCTTAAGCAAGCATAAGTTGGTTTTCTAAATTTGAGACCCTGTTCTGTTTTGTAATCCAATTCCTCTGTAGCCAAGTTTACATTTCGTGTATTAGTGATATCTTATGATGTTTCTTTTTCTGTGTGACTTATTTCAGTTAGAATCATCATACCTGAATCCACTCATTATGCTGCTACGGGCCTGATGACATAGATTTCATTGCTGAGTGATATTGCATTGTACGTAAGTACCACAACTTCTTTATCCATTTTTCACTTTCTGCGATATTGAACTTGTACCGTAAATGAGGTTCTTGTAAACAGAGCCGTCCCAAACTTTGGGGTTGCTGTGTCTTATTGATTTTAATTTCCCTAAGCTATAGGACCATAATTGGAAGTGCTCTAGGCTCTGTTGCTTTGTTTTTTAGATGTTTCAGGAAACACCATACACTTCTCCCAAGTGGCTGTTGGCAATTTACATCCCGCACATGAGCATAACAAGGCTCCCAGTTCTCCATGGCCTGTCCTGCCTTTCTGGATTTTACACTTTTTTCAGATGGCCCTTTTGACCGGGGGGAATTGAGACTTCATTGTAGTGCAGATTTCCTTTGCAAGCTTGCTTGGTTGGCCAAAAAGGGCGTATGCGTTTTTTCCTGAATATACTCAGGAAAGAACGCATACGCCCTTTTTGGCCAAGTGCATCATTGTCGACGTTCTGCCTCTTTTCCTATGCTTTAAATGCAATTCCAGTGTACCTCCTGAAATCGGTTTCCTGCAATTCTGCCCCGCTTTCAAGTCCTCTTGGCAGCCTTACTTCAGTATATTTTTGGATGATAGCTGTCATTTATAACTCTGCAGGTTTGTGAATTACAGTGCCCCTGAGCTCCTTTCTTCAACTCGCTTTCTTGTGAGCTGGCCGCAACACCGCAGGATTGCTTCAGGCCCTAATCTGGTTCCGGCACGGCACGCTGAGCCTTTGGTTAATTCCTCTTCCTGGTGGGAAATGAGAGTTAAATTTGCCCGTCCAGACACCTCCAGCTAGTCTCTCATTGGTTCTCCCTATTCCTGTTCATCTTCCGCATAAATTGCAAACTGGGCCAAACAGGAGGTTAAAGGCACTGACTCTCCAAGTCGGGAGAGTGTTAGTAAAGCGTCTGGAATGTTGCACCCGAGTACCAGGGGACGAGAACTGAGACATATTGGAACACGTCTCCCGATCACACGGTTGATCATACTCTGGGTTCCACATGCATGATTTAGCTGAAGGAAGAATCCCTTAAACCTGGAGAGTTGAGACCCATGGAATGGGTACCATGCAATATGACTTCAAAGGGTCTTCATTTGCTCACCGAACCTCTCCAATCCTATCACTGCTGCGTTTATGCCCCTGTACACACGCTTGATTCTCTTTCGGAGACATAGCGATCCATAGGTTTTAAGATACTTACTAGTCAGGTACATTCTTAGGCGTTTAATATGGGGTGTTGTGTCCAATTCGTTGAGCAAGGAGTAGCTCTTGTCTATTACATATTTGGCTTAAGGAACTTTATCTGTGCTCATTTCAATCTCTGGTTTTATGCAGCACCGAACTCACCTTTCCCCTTAAGCAAGCATAAGTTGGTTTTCTAAATTTGGGACCCTGTTCTCTTTTGTAATCCAGTTCCTGTGTAGCCAAGTTTACATTCCATGTATTAGTGATATCTTACGATGTTTCTTTTCCTGTGTGACTTATTTCAGTTAGAATCATCATACCTGAATCCACTCATTATGCTGCTACGGGCCTGATGACATAGATTTCATTGCTGAGTGATATTGCATTGTACGTAAGTACCACATCTTCTTTATCCATTTTTCACTTTCTGCTATATTGAACTAGTCCCGTACACGAGTTTCTTGTAAACAGAGCAGTCCCAAACTTTGGGGTGGCTGTGTCTTTTTGATTTTAATTTCCCTAAGCTATAGGACCATAAGTGGAAGTGCCCTAGGCTCTGTTCCTTTGTTTTTTAGGTGTTTCAGGAAACACCATACACTTCTCCCAAGTGGCTGTTGGCAATTTACATCCCGCACATCAGCATAACAAGGCTCCCAGTTCTCCATGGCCTGTCCTGCCTTTCTGGATTTTACACTTTTTTCAGATGGCCCTTTTGACCGGGGGGAAGTGAGACTTCATTGTAGTGCAGATTTCCTTTGCAAGCTTGCTTGGTTGGCCAAAAAGGGCGTATGCGTTTTTTCCTGAATATATTCTGGAAAAAACGCATATGCCCTTTTTGGCCAAGTGCATCATTGTCGACGTTCTGCCTCTTTTCCTATGCTTTAAATGCAATTCCTGTCTACCTCCTGAAATCGGTTTCCTGCAATTCTGCCCCGCTTTCAAGTCCTCTTGGCAGCCTTACTTCAGTATATTTTTGGACGATAGCTGTCATTTATAACTCTGCAGGTTTGTGAATTACAGTGCCCCTGAGCTCCTTTCTTCAACTCGCTTTCTTGTGAGCTGGCCGCAGCACCGCAGGATTGCTTCAGGCCCTAATCTGGTTCCGGCACGGCACGCTGAGCCTTTGGTTAATTCCTCTTCCTGGTGGGAAATGAGAGTTAAATTTGCCCGTCCAGACACCTCCAGCTAGTCTCTCATTGGTTCTCCCTATTCCTGTTCATCTTCCGCAGAAATTGCAAACTGGGCGAAACAGGAGGTTAAAGGCACTGACTCTCCAAGTCGGGAGAGTGTTAGTAAAGCATCTGGAATGTTGCACCCGAGTACCAGGGGACGAGAACTGAGACATATTGGAACACGTCTCCCGATCACACGGTTGATCATACTGTGGGTTCCACATGCATGATTTAGCTGAAGGAAGAATCCCTTAAACCTGGAGAGTTGAGACCCGTGGAATGGGTACCATGCAATATGACTTCAAAGGGTCTTCATTTGCTCACCGAACCTCTCCAATCCTATCACTGCTGCGTTTATGCCCCTGTACACACGCTTGATTCTCTTTCGGAGCCATAGAGATCCATAGGTTTTAAGATACTTACTAGTAGGGTACATTCTTAGGCGTTTAATATGGGGTGTTGAGTCCATCTCGTTGAGCAAGGAGTAGCTCTTGTCTATTGCATATTTGGCTTAAGGAACTTTATCTGTGCTCATTTCAATCTCTGGTTTTATGCAGCACCCCAACTCACCTTTCCCCTTAAGCAAGCATAAGTTGGTTTTCTAAATTTGAGACCCTGTTCTGTTTTGTAATCCAGTTCCTGTGTAGCCAAGTTTACATTCCGTGTATTAGTGATATCTTATGATGTTTCTTTTCCTGTGTGACTTATTTCAGTTAGAATCATCATACCTGAATCCACTCATTATGCTGCTACGGGCCTGATGACATAGATTTCATTGCTGAGTGATATTGCATTGTACGTAAGTACCACAACTTCTTTATCCATTTTTCACTTTCTGCGATATTGTACTTGTACCGTAAACCAGGTTCTTGTAAACAGAGCCGTCCCAAACTTTGGGGTGGCTGTGTCTTTTCGATTTTAATTTCCCTAAGCTATAGGGCCATAAGTGGAAGTGCCCTAAGCTCTGTTGCTTTGTTGTTTAGATATTTCAGGAAACACCATACACTTCTCCCGAGTGGCTGTTGGCAATTTACCTCCCGCCCATCAGCATAACAAGGCTCCCAGTTCTCCATGTCCTGTCCTGCCTTTCTGGATTTTACACTTTTTTCAGATGGCCGTTTTCACCGGGGGCAAGTGAGACTTCATTTTAGTGCAGATTTCCTTTGCATGCTTGCTTGGTTGGCCTAAAAGGGCGTATGCGTTTTTTCCTGAATATATTCTGGAAAAAACGCATACACCCTTTTTGGCCAAGTGCATCATTGTCGACGTTCTGCCTCTTTTCCTATGCTTTAAATGCAATTCCTGTCTACCTCCTGAAATCGGTTTCCTGCAATTCTGCCCCGCTTTCAAGTCCTCTTGGCAGCCTTACTTCAGTATATTTTTGGACGATAGCTGTCATTTATAACTCTGCAGGTTTGTGAATTACAGTGCCCCTGAGCTCCTTTCTTCAACTCGCTTTCTTGTGAGCTGGCCGCAACACCGCAGGATTGCTTCAGGCCCTAATCTGGTTCCGGCACGGCACGCTGAGCCTTTGGTTAATTCCTCTTCCTGGTGGGAAATGAGAGTTAAATTTGCCCGTCCAGACACCTCCAGCTAGTCTCTCATTGGTTCTCCCTATTCCTGTTCATCTTCCGCAGAAATTGCAAACTGGGCGAAACAGGAGGTTAAAGGCACTGACTCTCCAAGTCGGGAGAGTGTTAGTAAAGCATCTGGAATGTTGCACCCGAGTACCAGGGGACGAGAACTGAGACATATTGGAACACGTCTCCCGATCACACGGTTGATCATACTGTGGGTTCCACATGCATGATTTAGCTGAAGGAAGAATCCCTTAAACCTGGAGAGTTGAGACCCGTGGAATGGGTACCATGCAATATGACTTCAAAGGGTCTTCATTTGCTCACCGTACCTGTCCAATCCTATCACTGCTGCGTTTATGCCCCTGTACACACGCTTGATTCTCTTTCGGAGACATAGCGATCCATAGGTTTTAAGATACTTACTAGAAAGCTACATTCTTAGGCGTTTAATATGGGGTGTTGAGTCCATTTCGTTGAGCAAGGAGTAGCTCTTGTCTATTGCATATTTGGCTTAAGGAACTTTATCTGTGCTCATTTCAATCTCTGGTTTTATGCAGCACCCCAACTCACCTTTCCCCTTAAGCAAGCATAAGTTGGTTTTCTACATTTGAGACCCTGTTCTGTTTTGTAATCCTGTTCCTGTGTAGCCAAGTTTACATTCCGTGTATTAGTGATATCTTATGATGTTTCTTTTTCTGTGTGACTTATTTCAGTTAGAATCATCATACCTGAATCCACTCATTATGCTGCTACGGGCCTGATGACATAGATTTCATTGCTGAGTGATATTGCATTGTACGTAAGTACCACAACTTCTTTATCCATTTTTCACTTTCTGCGATATTGAACTTGTACCGTAAATGAGGTTCTTGTAAACAGAGCCGTCCCAAACTTTGGGGTTGCTGTGTCTTATTGATTTTAATTTCCCTAAGCTATAGGACCATAATTGGAAGTGCTCTAGGCTCTGTTGCTTTGTTTTTTAGATGTTTCAGGAAACACCATACACTTCTCCCAAGTGGCTGTTGGCAATTTACATCCCGCACATGAGCATAACAAGGCTCCCAGTTCTCCATGGCCTGTCCTGCCTTTCTGGATTTTACACTTTTTTCAGATGGCCCTTTTGACCGGGGGGAATTGAGACTTCATTGTAGTGCAGATTTCCTTTGCAAGCTTGCTTGGTTGGCCAAAAAGGGCGTATGCGTTTTTTCCTGAATATACTCAGGAAAGAACGCATACGCCCTTTTTGGCCAAGTGCATCATTGTCGACGTTCTGCCTCTTTTCCTATGCTTTAAATGCAATTCCAGTGTACCTCCTGAAATCGGTTTCCTGCAATTCTGCCCCGCTTTCAAGTCCTCTTGGCAGCCTTACTTCAGTATATTTTTGGATGATAGCTGTCATTTATAACTCTGCAGGTTTGTGAATTACAGTGCCCCTGAGCTCCTTTCTTCAACTCGCTTTCTTGTGAGCTGGCCGCAACACCGCAGGATTGCTTCAGGCCCTAATCTGGTTCCGGCACGGCACGCTGAGCCTTTGGTTAATTCCTCTTCCTGGTGGGAAATGAGAGTTAAATTTGCCCGTCCAGACACCTCCAGCTAGTCTCTCATTGGTTCTCCCTATTCCTGTTCATCTTCCGCATAAATTGCAAACTGGGCCAAACAGGAGGTTAAAGGCACTGACTCTCCAAGTCGGGAGAGTGTTAGTAAAGCGTCTGGAATGTTGCACCCGAGTACCAGGGGACGAGAACTGAGACATATTGGAACACGTCTCCCGATCACACGGTTGATCATACTCTGGGTTCCACATGCATGATTTAGCTGAAGGAAGAATCCCTTAAACCTGGAGAGTTGAGACCCATGGAATGGGTACCATGCAATATGACTTCAAAGGGTCTTCATTTGCTCACCGAACCTCTCCAATCCTATCACTGCTGCGTTTATGCCCCTGTACACACGCTTGATTCTCTTTCGGAGACATAGCGATCCATAGGTTTTAAGATACTTACTAGTCAGGTACATTCTTAGGCGTTTAATATGGGGTGTTGTGTCCAATTCGTTGAGCAAGGAGTAGCTCTTGTCTATTACATATTTGGCTTAAGGAACTTTATCTGTGCTCATTTCAATCTCTGGTTTTATGCAGCACCGAACTCACCTTTCCCCTTAAGCAAGCATAAGTTGGTTTTCTAAATTTGGGACCCTGTTCTCTTTTGTAATCCAGTTCCTGTGTAGCCAAGTTTACATTCCATGTATTAGTGATATCTTACGATGTTTCTTTTCCTGTGTGACTTATTTCAGTTAGAATCATCATACCTGAATCCACTCATTATGCTGCTACGGGCCTGATGACATAGATTTCATTGCTGAGTGATATTGCATTGTACGTAAGTACCACATCTTCTTTATCCATTTTTCACTTTCTGCTATATTGAACTAGTCCCGTACACGAGTTTCTTGTAAACAGAGCAGTCCCAAACTTTGGGGTGGCTGTGTCTTTTTGATTTTAATTTCCCTAAGCTATAGGACCATAAGTGGAAGTGCCCTAGGCTCTGTTCCTTTGTTTTTTAGGTGTTTCAGGAAACACCATACACTTCTCCCAAGTGGCTGTTGGCAATTTACATCCCGCACATCAGCATAACAAGGCTCCCAGTTCTCCATGGCCTGTCCTGCCTTTCTGGATTTTACACTTTTTTCAGATGGCCCTTTTGACCGGGGGGAAGTGAGACTTCATTGTAGTGCAGATTTCCTTTGCAAGCTTGCTTGGTTGGCCAAAAAGGGCGTATGCGTTTTTTCCTGAATATATTCTGGAAAAAACGCATATGCCCTTTTTGGCCAAGTGCATCATTGTCTACGTTCTGCCTCTTTTCCTATGCTTTAAATGCAATTCCTGTCTACCTCCTGAAATCGGTTTCCTGCAATTCTGCCCCGCTTTCAAGTCCTCTTGGCAGCCTTACTTCAGTATATTTTTGGACGATAGCTGTCATTTATAACTCTGCAGGTTTGTGAATTACAGTGCCCCTGAGCTCCTTTCTTCAACTCGCTTTCTTGTGAGCTGGCCGCAACACCGCAGGATTGCTTCAGGCCCTAATCTGGTTCCGGCACGGCATGCTGAGCCTTTGGTTAATTCCTCTTCCTGGTGGGAAATGAGAGTTAAATTTGCCCGTCCAGACACCTCCAGCTAGTCTCTCATTGGTTCTCCCTATTCCTGTTCATCTTCCGCAGAAATTGCAAACTGGGCGAAACAGGAGGTTAAAGGCACTGACTCTCCAAGTCGGGAGAGTGTTAGTAAAGCATCTGGAATGTTGCACCCGAGTACCAGGGGACGAGAACTGAGACATATTGGAACACGTCTCCCGATCACACGGTTGATCATACTGTGGGTTCCACATGCATGATTTAGCTGAAGGAAGAATCCCTTAAACCTGGAGAGTTGAGACCCGTGGAATGGGTACCATGCAATATGACTTCAAAGGGTCTTCATTTGCTCACCGTACCTGTCCAATCCTATCACTGCTGCGTTTATGCCCCTGTACACACGCTTGATTCTCTTTCGGAGACATAGCGATCCATAGGTTTTAAGATACTTACTAGAAAGCTACATTCTTAGGCGTTTAATATGGGGTGTTGAGTCCATTTCGTTGAGCAAGGAGTAGCTCTTGTCTATTCCATATTTGGCTTAAGGAACTTTATCTGTGCTCATTTCAATCTCTGGTTTTATGCAGCACCCCAACTCACCTTTCCCCTTAAGCAAGCATAAGTTGGTTTTCTAAATTTGAGACCCTGTTCTGTTTTGTAATCCAATTCCTCTGTAGCCAAGTTTACATTCCGTGTATTAGTGATATCTTATGATGTTTCTTTTTCTGTGTGACTTATTTCAGTTAGAATCATCATACCTGAATCCACTCATTATGCTGCTACGGGCCTGATGACATAGATTTCATTGCTGAGTGATATTGCATTGTACGTAAGTACCACAACTTCTTTATCCATTTTTCACTTTCTGCGATATTGAACTTGTACCGTAAATGAGGTTCTTGTAAACAGAGCCGTCCCAAACTTTGGGGTTGCTGTGTCTTATTGATTTTAATTTCCCTAAGCTATAGGACCATAATTGGAAGTGCTCTAGGCTCTGTTGCTTTGTTTTTTAGATGTTTCAGGAAACACCATACACTTCTCCCAAGTGGCTGTTGGCAATTTACATCCCGCACATGAGCATAACAAGGCTCCCAGTTCTCCATGGCCTGTCCTGCCTTTCTGGATTTTACACTTTTTTCAGATGGCCCTTTTGACCGGGGGGAATTGAGACTTCATTGTAGTGCAGATTTCCTTTGCAAGCTTGCTTGGTTGGCCAAAAAGGGCGTATGCGTTCTTTCCTGAATATACTCAGGAAAGAACGCATACGCCCTTTTTGGCCAAGTGCATCATTGTCGACGTTCTGCCTCTTTTCCTATGCTTTAAATGCAATTCCAGTGTACCTCGTGAAATCGGTTTCCTGCAATTCTGCCCCGCTTTCAAGTCCTCTTGGCAGCCTTACTTCAGTATATTTTTGGACGATAGCTGTCATTTATAACTCTGCAGGTTTGTGAATGACAGTGTCCCTGAGCTCCTTTCTTCAACTCGCTTTCTTGTGAGCTGGCCGCAACACCGCAGGATTGCTTCAGGCCCTAATCTGGTTCCGGCACAGCACGCTGAGCGTTTGGTTAATTCCTCTTCCTGGTGGGAAATGAGAGTTAAATTTGCCCGTCCAGACACCTCCAGCTAGTTTCTCATTGGTTCTCCCTATTCCTGTTCATCTTCCGCAGAAATTGCAAACTGGGCCAAACAGGAGGTTAAAGGCACTGACTCTCCAAGTCGGGAGAGTGTTAGTAAAGCGTCTGGAATGTTGCACCCGAGTACCAGGGGACGAGAACTGAGACATATTGGAACACGTCTCCCGATCACACGGTTGATCATACTCTGGGTTCCACATGCATGTTTTAGCTGAAGGAAGAATCCCTTAAACCTGGAGCGTTGAGACCCGTGGAATGTGTACCATGCAATATGACTTCAAAGGGTGTTCATTGGGTCACCGAACCTCTCCAATCCTATCACTGCTGCGTTTATGCCCCTGTACACACGCTTGATTCTCTTTCGGAGACATAGCGATCCATAGGTTTTAAGATACTTACTAGTCAGGTACATTCTTAGGCGTTTAATATGGGGTGTTGAGTCCATTTCGTTGAGCAAGGAGTAGCTCTTGTCTATTACATATTTGGCTTAAGGAACTTTATCTGTGCTCATTTCAATCTCTGGTTTTATGCAGCACCCCAACTCACCTTTCCCCTTAAGCAAGCATAAGTTGGTTTTCTAAATTTGAGACCCTGTTCTGTTTTGTAATCCAGTTCCTCTGTAGCCAAGTTTACATTCCGTGTATTAGTGATATCTTATGATGTTTCTTTTTCTGTGTGACTTATTTCAGTTAGAATCATCATACCTGAATCCACTCATTATGCTGCTACGGGCCTGATGACATAGATTTCATTGCTGAGTGATATTGCATTGTACGTAAGTACCACAACTTCTTTATCCATTTTTCACTTTCTGCGATATTGTACTTGTACCGTAAACAAGGTTCTTGTAAACAGAGCCGTCCCAAACTTTGGGGTTGCTGTGTCTTATTGATTTTAATTTCCGTAAGCTATAGGACCATAAGTGGAAGTGCACTAGGCTCTGTTGCTTTGTTTTTTAGATGTTTCAGGAAACAACATACACTTCTCCCCAGTGGCTGTTGGCAATTTACATCCCGCCCATCAGCATAACAAGGCTCCCAGTTCTCTATGGCCTGTTCTGCCTTTCTGGATTTTACACTTTTTTCAGATGGCCCTTTTGACCATGGGGAAGTGAGACTACATTGTAGTGCAGATTTCCTTTGCAAGCTTGCTTGGTTGTCCAAAAAGGGCGTATGCGTTTTTTCCTGAATATATTCAGGAAAAAACGCATACGCGCTTTTTGGCCAAGTGCATCATTGTCGACGTTCTGAGTCTTTTCCTATGCTTTAAGTGCAATTCCAGTCTACCTCCTGAAATCTGTTTCCTGCAATTCTGCCCCGCTTTCAAGTCCTCTTGGCAGCCTTACTTCAGTATATTTTTGGCCAATAGCTGTCATTTATAACTCTGCAGGTTTGTGAATTACAGTGCCCCTGAGCTCCTTTCTTCAACTCGCTTTCTTGTGAGCTGGCCGCAACACCGCAGGATTGCTTCAGGCCCTAATCTGGTTCCGGCACGGCACGCTGAGCGTTTGGTTAATTCCTCTTCCTGGTGGGAAATGAGATTTAAATTTGCCCGTCCAGACACCTCCAGCTAGTCTCTCATTGGTTCTCCCTATTCCTGTTCATCTTCCGCAGAAATTGCAAACCGGACCAAACAGGAGGTTAAAGGCACTGACTCTCCAAGACGGGAGAGTGTTAGTAAAGCGTCTGGAATGTTGCACCCGAGTACCAGGGGACCAGAACTGAGACATATTGGAACACGTCTCCCGATCACATGGTTGATCATACTCTGGGTTCCACATGCATGATTTAGCTGAAGGAAGAATCCCTTAAACCTGGAGCGTTGAGACCCGTGGAATGGGTACCATGCAATATGACTTCAAAGGGTCTTCATTTGCTCACCGAACCTCTCCAATCCTATCACTGCTGCGTTTATGCCCCTGTCCACACGCTTGATTCTCTTTCGGAGACATAGCGATCCATAGGTTTTAAGATACTTACTAGTCAGGTACATTCTTAGGCGTTTAATATGGGGTGTTGAGTCCATTTCGTTGAGCAAGGAGTAGCTCTTGTCTATTCCATATTTGGCTTAAGGAACTTTATCTGTGCTCATTTCAATCTCTGGTTTTATGCAGCAACCCAACTCACCTTTCCCCTTAAGCAAGCATAAGTTGGTTTTCTAAATTTGAGACCCTGTTCTGTTTTGTAATCCAGTTCCTGTGTAGCCAAGTTTACATTCCGTGTATTAGTGATATCTTATGATGTTTCTTTTTCTGTGTGACTTATTTCAGTTAGAATCATCATACCTGAATCCACTCATTATGCTGCTACGGGCCTGATGACATAGATTTCATTGCTGAGTCATATTCAATTGTACATAAGTACCACAACTTCTTTATCCATTTTTCACTTTCTGCGATATTGAACTTGTCCCGTAAACGAGGTTCTTGTAAACAGAGCCTTCCGAAACCTAGGGGTGGCTGTGTTTTTTTTATTTTAATTTCGCTAAGCTATAGGACCATATGTGGAAGTGCCCTAGGCTCTGTTGCTTTGTTTTTTAGATGTTTCAGGAAACACCATACACTTCTCCCGAGTGGCTGTTGGCAATTTACATCCCGCCCATCAGCATAACAAGGCTCCCAGTTCTCCATGGCCTGTCCTGCCTTTCTGGATTTTACACTTTTTTCAGATGGCCCTTTTGACCGGGGGGAAGTGAGACTTCATTGTAGTGCAGATTTCCTTTGCAACTTGCTTGGTTGGCCAAAAGGGCGTATGCGTTTTTTCCTGAATATATTCAGAAAAAAACGCATACGGCCTTTTTGGCCAAGTACATCATTGTGGACGTTCTGCCTCTTTTCCTATGCTTTAAATGCAATTCCAGTCTACCTCCTGAAATCGGTTTCCTGCAATTCTGCCCCGCTTTCAAGTCCTCTTGGCAGCCTTACTTCAGTATATATTTGGACGATAGCTGTCATTTATAACTCTGCAGGTTTGTGAATTACAGTGCCCCTGAGCTCCCTTCTTCAACTCGCTTTCTTGTGAGCTGGCCGCAACACCGCAGGATTGCTTCAGGCCCTAATCTTTTTCCGGCATGGCACGCTGAGCCTTTGCTTAATTCCTCTTCCTGGTGGGAAATGAGAGTTAAATTTGCCCGTCCAGACACCTCCAGCTAGTCTCTCATTGGTTCTCCCTATTCCTGTACATCTTCCGCGGAATTTGCAAACTGGGCCAAACAGGAGGTTAAAGGCACTGACTCTCCAAGTCGGCAGAGTGTTAGTAAAGCGTCTGGAATGTTGCACCCGAGTACCAGGGGACGAAAACTGAGACATATTTGAACACGTCTCCTGATCACACGGTTGATCATACTCTGGGTTCCACATGCATGTTTCAGCTGAAGGAAGAATCCCTTAAACCTGGAGAGTTGAGACCCGTGGAATGGGTACCATGCAATATGGCTTCAAAGGGTCTCCATTTGCTCACCGAACCTCTCCAATCCTATCATTGCTGCGTTTATGCCTCTGTACACACGCTTGATTTTCTTTCAGAGACATAGCAATCCATAAGTTTTAAGATACTTACTAGTCAGGTACATTCTTAGGCGTTTAATATGGGGTGTTGAGTTCATTTCGTTGAACAAGTAGTAGCTCTTGTCTATTACATATTTGGCTTAAGGAACTTTATCTGTGCTCATTTCAATCTCTGGTTTTATGCAGCACCCCAACTCACCTTTCCCCTTAAGCAAGCATAAGTTGGTTTTCTAAATTTGAGACCCTGTTCTGTTTTGTAATTCAGTTCCTGTGTAGCCAAGTTTACATTCTGTGTATTAGTGATATCTTAAGATGTTTCTTTTTCTGTGTGACTTATTTCAGTTAGAATCATCATACCTGAATCAACTCATTATGTGCTACGGGCCTGATGACGTAGACTTCATTGCTGAGTGATATTGCATTGTACGTAAGTACCACAACTTCTTTGTCCATATTTTGCTTTCTGCGATATTGAACTTGTACCGTAAACGAGGTTCTTGTAAACAGAGCCGTCCCAAACTTTGGGGTGGCTGTGTCTTTTTTATTTTAATTTCCCTAAGCTATAGTACCATAAGTGGAAGTTCCCTAGGCTCTGTTGCTTTGTTTTTTATATGTTTCAGGAAACACCATACACTTCTCCGCAGTGGCTGTTGGCAGTTTACATCCCGGCCATCAGCGTAACAAGGCTCCCAGTTCTCCATGGCCTGTTCTGCCTTCCTGGATTTTACACTTTTTTCAGATGGCCCTTTTAAACAGGGGGAAGAGAGACTTCATTGTAGTGCAGATTTCCTTTGCAAGCTTGCTTGGTTGGCCAAAAAGGGCGTATGCGTTTTTTCCTGAATATATTCAGGAAAAAACGCATACGCACTTTTTGGCCAAATGCATCATTGTCGACGTCCTGCCTCTTTTCCTCTGCTTTAAATGCAATTCCAGTGTACCTCCTGAAATCGGTTTCCTGCAATTCTGCCCCGCTTTCAAGTCCTCTTGGGAGCCTTACTTCAGTATATTTTTGGACGATAGCTGTCATTTATAACTCTGCATGTTTGTGAATTACAGTGCCCCTGATCTCCTTTCTTCAACTCGCTTTCTTGTGAGCTGCCCGCAACACCACAGGATTGCTTCAGGCCCTAATCTGGTTCCGGCATGGCACGCTGAGCCTTTGGTTAATTCCTCTTCCTGGTGGGAAATGAGAGTTAAATTTGCCCGTCCAGACACCTCCAGCTAGTCTCTCATTGGTTCTCCCAATTCCTGTACATCTTCTGCGGAATTTGCAAACTGGGCCAAACAGGAGGTTAAAGGCACTGACTCTCCAAGTCAGGAGAGTGTTAGTAAAGCGTCTGGAATGTTGTATCCGAGTACCAGGGGACGAAAACTGAGACATATTTGAACACGTCTCCTGATCACTCGGTTGATCATACTCTGGGTTCCACATGCATGTTTCAGCTGAAGGAAGAATCCCTTAAACCTGGAGAGTTGAGACCCGTGGAATGGGTACCATGCAATATGACTTCAAAGGGTCTTCATTTGCTCACCGAACCTCTCCAATCCTATCACTGCTGCGTTTATGCCCCTGTACACATGCTTGATTTTCTTTCAGAGACATAGCAATCCATAGGATTTAAGATACTTACTAGTCAGGAACATTCTTAGGCGTTTAATATGGGGTGTTGAGTCCATTTCGTTGAGCAAGGAGTAGCTCTTGTCTATTACATATTTGGCTTAAGGAACTTTATCTGTGCTCATTTCAGTCTCTGGTTTTATGCAGCACCCCAACTCACCTTTCCCCTTAAGCTAGCATAAGTTGGTTTTCTAAATTTGAGACCCTGTTCTGTTTTGTAATTCAGTTCCTGTGTAGCTCAGTTTACATTCCGTGTATTAGTGATATCTTATGATGTTTCTTTTTCTGTGTGACTTATTTCAGTTAGAATCATCATACCTGAATCCACTCATTATGCTCCCATGGGCCTGATGACGCAGATTTCATTCCTGAGTGATATTGCATTGTACGTAAGTACCACAACTTCTTTATCCATTTTTTGCTTTCTGCGATATTGAACTTGTACCGAAAACGAGGTTCTTGTAAACAGAGCTGTCCCAAACTTTGGGGTGGCTGTGTCTTTTTGATTTTAATTTCCCTAAGCTATAGGACCATAAGTGGAAGTGCACTAGGCTCTGTTCCTCTGTTTTTTAGATGTTTCAGGAAGCACCATACACTTCTCCCGAGTGGCTGTTGGCAATTTACATCCCGCCCATCAGCATAACAAGGCTCCCAGTTCTCCATGGCCTGTCCTGCCTTTCTGGATTTTACACTTTTTTCAGATGGCCCTTTGACCAGGGGGAAGTGAGACTTCATTGCAGTGCAGATTTCCTTTGCAAGCTTGCTTGGTTGGCCAAAAAGGGCGTATGTGTTTTTTCCTGAATATATTCAGGAAAAACGCATACGCCCTTTTTGGCCAAGTGCATCATTGTGGACGTTCTGCCTCTTTTCCTATGCTTTAAATGCAATTCCAGTCTACCTCTTGAAATCGGTTTCCTGCAATTCTGCCCCGCTTTCAAGTCCTCTTGGCAGCCTTACTTCAGTATATTTTTGGACGATAGCTGTCATTTATAACTCTGCAGGTTTGTGAATTACAGTGCCCCTGAGCTCCTTTCTTCAACTCGCTTTCTTGTGAGCTGGCGGCAACACCGCAGGATTGCTTCAGACCCTAATCTGGTTCCGGCACGGCACGCTGAGCCTTTGGTTAATTCCTCTTCCTGGTGGGAAATGAGAGTTAAATTTGCCTGTCCAGACACCTCCAGCTAGTCTATCATTGGTCCTCCCTATCCCTGTTCATCTTCCGCAGAAATTGCAAACTGGGCCAAACAGGAGGTTAAAGGTACTGACTCTCCAAGTCGGGAGAGTGTTAGTAAAGCATCTGGAATGTTGCACCTGAGTACCAGGGGACGAAAACTGAGACATATTTGAACACGTCTCCCGATTACACGATTGATCATACTCTGGGTTCCACATGCATGTTTCAGCTGAAGGAAGAATCCCTTAAACCTTCAGAATTGAGACCCGTGTAATGGGTACCATGCAATATGAGTTCAAAGGGTCTTCATTTGCTCACCGAACATCTCCAATCCTATCACTGCTGCGTTTATGCCCCTTTACTCACGCTTGATTCTCTTAAGAGACATAGCAATCCATAGGTTTTAAGATACTTACTACTCAGGTACATTCTTAGGCGTTTAATATGGGGTGTTGAGTCCATTTCACTGAGCAAGGAGTAGCTCTTGGCTATTCCATATTTGGCATAAGGAACTTCATCTGTGCTCATTTTAATCTCTGGTTTATGCAGCACCCTAACTCACCTTTCCCCTTAAGCAAGCATAAGTTGGTTTTCTAAATTTGAGACCGTATTCTGTTTTGTAATTCAGTTCCTGTGTAGCAAGTTTACATTCCATGTATTAGTGATATCTTATGATGTTTCTTTTTCTGTGTGACTTATTTCAGTTAGAATCATCATAACTGAATCCAGTCATTATGCTGCTATGGGCCTGATGACATAGATTTCATTGCTGAGTGATATTGCGTTGTACGTAAGTACCACAACTTCTTTATCCATTTTTCACTTTCTGTGATATTGAACTTGTACCGTAAACGAGGTTCTTGTAAAGAGAACCATCCCAAACTTTGGGGTGGCTGTGTCTTTTTGATTTTAATTTCCCTAAGCTATAGGACCATAAGTGGAAGTGCCCTAGGCTCTGTTGCTTTGTTTTTTAGATGTTTCAGGAAACAACATACACTTCTCCCCAGTGGCTGTTGGCAATTTACATCCCGCCCATCAGCATAACAAGGCTCCCAGTTCTCCTTGGCCGGTCCTGCCTTTCTGGATTTTACACTTTTTACAGATGGCCCTTTTGACCCGGGGGAAGTGAGACTTCATTGTAGTGCAGATTTCCTTTGCAAGCTTGCTTGGTTGGCCAAAAAGGGCGTATGCGTTTTTTCCTGAATATATTCAGGAAAAAACGCATACGCCCTTTTTGGCCAAGTGCATCATTGTCGACGTTCTGCCTCTTTTCCTATGCTTTAAATGCAATTCCAGTCCACCTCCTGAAATCGGTTTCCTGCAATTCTGCCCCGCTTTCAAGTCCTCTTGGCAGCCTTACTTCAGTATATTTTTGTACGATAGCTGTCATTTATAACTCTGCAGGTTTGTGAATTACAGTGCCCCTGAGCTCCTTTCTTCAACTCGCTTTCTTGTGAGCTGGCTGCAACACCGCAGGATTGCTTCAGGCCCTAATCTTGTTCTGGCATGGCACGCTGAGCCTTTGGTTAATTCCTCTTCCTGGTGGGAAATGAGAGTTGAATTTGCCCATCCAGACACCTCCAGCTAGTCTCTCATTGGTTCTCCCTATTCCTGTTCATCTTCCGCAGAAATTGCAAACTGGGCCAAACAGGAGGTTAAAGGCACTGACTCTCCAAGTCGGGAGAGTGTTAGTAAAGCGTCTGGAATGTTGCACCCGAGTACCAGGGGACGAGAACTGAGACATATTGGAACACGTCTCCCGATCACACGGTTGATCATACTCTGGGTTCCACATGCATGTTTTAGCTGAAGGAAGAATCCCTTAAACCTGGAGAGTTGAGACCCGTGGAATGGGTACCATTGAATATGACTTCAAAGGGTCTTCATTTGCTCACCGAACCTCTCCAATCCTATCACTGCTGCATTTATGCCCCTGGACACACGCTTGATTCTCTTTCGGAGACATAGCGATCCATAGGTTTTAAGATACTTACTAGTCAGGTACATTCTTAGGCGTTTAATATGGGGTGTTGAGTCCATTTCGTTGAGCAAGGAGTAGCTCTTGTCTATTCCATATTTGGCTTAAGGAACTTTATCTGTGCTCATTTCAATCTCTGGTTTTATGCAGCAACCCAACTCACCTTTCCCCTTAAGCAAGCATAAGTTGGTTTTCTAAATTTGAGACCCTGTTCTGTTTTGTAATCCAGTTCCTGTGTAGCCAAGTTTACATTCCGTGTATTAGTGATATCTTATGATGTTTCTTTTTCTGTGTGACTTATTTCAGTTAGAATCATCATACCTGAATCCACTCATTATGCTGCTACGGGCCTGATGACATAGATTTCATTGCTGAGTCATATTCAATTGTACATAAGTACCACAACTTCTTTATCCATTTTTCACTTTCTGCGATATTGAACTTGTCCCGTAAACGAGGTTCTTGTAAACAGAGCCTTCCGAAACCTAGGGGTGGCTGTGTTTTTTTTATTTTAATTTCGCTAAGCTATAGGACCATATGTGGAAGTGCCCTAGGCTCTGTTGCTTTGTTTTTTAGATGTTTCAGGAAACACCATACACTTCTCCCGAGTGGCTGTTGGCAATTTACATCCCGCCCATCAGCATAACAAGGCTCCCAGTTCTCCATGGCCTGTCCTGCCTTTCTGGATTTTACACTTTTTTCAGATGGCCCTTTTGACCGGGGGGAAGTGAGACTTCATTGTAGTGCAGATTTCCTTTGCAACTTGCTTGGTTGGCCAAAAGGGCGTATGCGTTTTTTCCTGAATATATTCAGAAAAAAACGCATACGGCCTTTTTGGCCAAGTACATCATTGTGGACGTTCTGCCTCTTTTCCTATGCTTTAAATGCAATTCCAGTCTACCTCCTGAAATCGGTTTCCTGCAATTCTGCCCCGCTTTCAAGTCCTCTTGGCAGCCTTACTTCAGTATATATTTGGACGATAGCTGTCATTTATAACTCTGCAGGTTTGTGAATTACAGTGCCCCTGAGCTCCCTTCTTCAACTCGCTTTCTTGTGAGCTGGCCGCAACACCGCAGGATTGCTTCAGGCCCTAATCTTTTTCCGGCATGGCACGCTGAGCCTTTGCTTAATTCCTCTTCCTGGTGGGAAATGAGAGTTAAATTTGCCCGTCCAGACACCTCCAGCTAGTCTCTCATTGGTTCTCCCTATTCCTGTACATCTTCCGCGGAATTTGCAAACTGGGCCAAACAGGAGGTTAAAGGCACTGACTCTCCAAGTCGGCAGAGTGTTAGTAAAGCGTCTGGAATGTTGCACCCGAGTACCAGGGGACGAAAACTGAGACATATTTGAACACGTCTCCTGATCACACGGTTGATCATACTCTGGGTTCCACATGCATGTTTCAGCTGAAGGAAGAATCCCTTAAACCTGGAGAGTTGAGACCCGTGGAATGGGTACCATGCAATATGGCTTCAAAGGGTCTCCATTTGCTCACCGAACCTCTCCAATCCTATCATTGCTGCGTTTATGCCTCTGTACACACGCTTGATTTTCTTTCAGAGACATAGCAATCCATAAGTTTTAAGATACTTACTAGTCAGGTACATTCTTAGGCGTTTAATATGGGGTGTTGAGTTCATTTCGTTGAACAAGTAGTAGCTCTTGTCTATTACATATTTGGCTTAAGGAACTTTATCTGTGCTCATTTCAATCTCTGGTTTTATGCAGCACCCCAACTCACCTTTCCCCTTAAGCAAGCATAAGTTGGTTTTCTAAATTTGAGACCCTGTTCTGTTTTGTAATTCAGTTCCTGTGTAGCCAAGTTTACATTCTGTGTATTAGTGATATCTTAAGATGTTTCTTTTTCTGTGTGACTTATTTCAGTTAGAATCATCATACCTGAATCAACTCATTATGTGCTACGGGCCTGATGACGTAGACTTCATTGCTGAGTGATATTGCATTGTACGTAAGTACCACAACTTCTTTGTCCATATTTTGCTTTCTGCGATATTGAACTTGTACCGTAAACGAGGTTCTTGTAAACAGAGCCGTCCCAAACTTTGGGGTGGCTGTGTCTTTTTTATTTTAATTTCCCTAAGCTATAGTACCATAAGTGGAAGTTCCCTAGGCTCTGTTGCTTTGTTTTTTATATGTTTCAGGAAACACCATACACTTCTCCGCAGTGGCTGTTGGCAGTTTACATCCCGGCCATCAGCGTAACAAGGCTCCCAGTTCTCCATGGCCTGTTCTGCCTTCCTGGATTTTACACTTTTTTCAGATGGCCCTTTTAAACAGGGGGAAGAGAGACTTCATTGTAGTGCAGATTTCCTTTGCAAGCTTGCTTGGTTGGCCAAAAAGGGCGTATGCGTTTTTTCCTGAATATATTCAGGAAAAAACGCATACGCACTTTTTGGCCAAATGCATCATTGTCGACGTCCTGCCTCTTTTCCTCTGCTTTAAATGCAATTCCAGTGTACCTCCTGAAATCGGTTTCCTGCAATTCTGCCCCGCTTTCAAGTCCTCTTGGGAGCCTTACTTCAGTATATTTTTGGACGATAGCTGTCATTTATAACTCTGCATGTTTGTGAATTACAGTGCCCCTGATCTCCTTTCTTCAACTCGCTTTCTTGTGAGCTGCCCGCAACACCACAGGATTGCTTCAGGCCCTAATCTGGTTCCGGCATGGCACGCTGAGCCTTTGGTTAATTCCTCTTCCTGGTGGGAAATGAGAGTTAAATTTGCCCGTCCAGACACCTCCAGCTAGTCTCTCATTGGTTCTCCCAATTCCTGTACATCTTCTGCGGAATTTGCAAACTGGGCCAAACAGGAGGTTAAAGGCACTGACTCTCCAAGTCAGGAGAGTGTTAGTAAAGCGTCTGGAATGTTGTATCCGAGTACCAGGGGACGAAAACTGAGACATATTTGAACACGTCTCCTGATCACTCGGTTGATCATACTCTGGGTTCCACATGCATGTTTCAGCTGAAGGAAGAATCCCTTAAACCTGGAGAGTTGAGACCCGTGGAATGGGTACCATGCAATATGACTTCAAAGGGTCTTCATTTGCTCACCGAACCTCTCCAATCCTATCACTGCTGCGTTTATGCCCCTGTACACATGCTTGATTTTCTTTCAGAGACATAGCAATCCATAGGATTTAAGATACTTACTAGTCAGGAACATTCTTAGGCGTTTAATATGGGGTGTTGAGTCCATTTCGTTGAGCAAGGAGTAGCTCTTGTCTATTACATATTTGGCTTAAGGAACTTTATCTGTGCTCATTTCAGTCTCTGGTTTTATGCAGCACCCCAACTCACCTTTCCCCTTAAGCTAGCATAAGTTGGTTTTCTAAATTTGAGACCCTGTTCTGTTTTGTAATTCAGTTCCTGTGTAGCTCAGTTTACATTCCGTGTATTAGTGATATCTTATGATGTTTCTTTTTCTGTGTGACTTATTTCAGTTAGAATCATCATACCTGAATCCACTCATTATGCTCCCATGGGCCTGATGACGCAGATTTCATTCCTGAGTGATATTGCATTGTACGTAAGTACCACAACTTCTTTATCCATTTTTTGCTTTCTGCGATATTGAACTTGTACCGAAAACGAGGTTCTTGTAAACAGAGCTGTCCCAAACTTTGGGGTGGCTGTGTCTTTTTGATTTTAATTTCCCTAAGCTATAGGACCATAAGTGGAAGTGCACTAGGCTCTGTTCCTCTGTTTTTTAGATGTTTCAGGAAGCACCATACACTTCTCCCGAGTGGCTGTTGGCAATTTACATCCCGCCCATCAGCATAACAAGGCTCCCAGTTCTCCATGGCCTGTCCTGCCTTTCTGGATTTTACACTTTTTTCAGATGGCCCTTTGACCAGGGGGAAGTGAGACTTCATTGCAGTGCAGATTTCCTTTGCAAGCTTGCTTGGTTGGCCAAAAAGGGCGTATGTGTTTTTTCCTGAATATATTCAGGAAAAACGCATACGCCCTTTTTGGCCAAGTGCATCATTGTGGACGTTCTGCCTCTTTTCCTATGCTTTAAATGCAATTCCAGTCTACCTCTTGAAATCGGTTTCCTGCAATTCTGCCCCGCTTTCAAGTCCTCTTGGCAGCCTTACTTCAGTATATTTTTGGACGATAGCTGTCATTTATAACTCTGCAGGTTTGTGAATTACAGTGCCCCTGAGCTCCTTTCTTCAACTCGCTTTCTTGTGAGCTGGCGGCAACACCGCAGGATTGCTTCAGACCCTAATCTGGTTCCGGCACGGCACGCTGAGCCTTTGGTTAATTCCTCTTCCTGGTGGGAAATGAGAGTTAAATTTGCCTGTCCAGACACCTCCAGCTAGTCTATCATTGGTCCTCCCTATCCCTGTTCATCTTCCGCAGAAATTGCAAACTGGGCCAAACAGGAGGTTAAAGGTACTGACTCTCCAAGTCGGGAGAGTGTTAGTAAAGCATCTGGAATGTTGCACCTGAGTACCAGGGGACGAAAACTGAGACATATTTGAACACGTCTCCCGATTACACGATTGATCATACTCTGGGTTCCACATGCATGTTTCAGCTGAAGGAAGAATCCCTTAAACCTTCAGAATTGAGACCCGTGTAATGGGTACCATGCAATATGAGTTCAAAGGGTCTTCATTTGCTCACCGAACATCTCCAATCCTATCACTGCTGCGTTTATGCCCCTTTACTCACGCTTGATTCTCTTAAGAGACATAGCAATCCATAGGTTTTAAGATACTTACTACTCAGGTACATTCTTAGGCGTTTAATATGGGGTGTTGAGTCCATTTCACTGAGCAAGGAGTAGCTCTTGGCTATTCCATATTTGGCATAAGGAACTTCATCTGTGCTCATTTTAATCTCTGGTTTATGCAGCACCCTAACTCACCTTTCCCCTTAAGCAAGCATAAGTTGGTTTTCTAAATTTGAGACCGTATTCTGTTTTGTAATTCAGTTCCTGTGTAGCAAGTTTACATTCCATGTATTAGTGATATCTTATGATGTTTCTTTTTCTGTGTGACTTATTTCAGTTAGAATCATCATAACTGAATCCAGTCATTATGCTGCTATGGGCCTGATGACATAGATTTCATTGCTGAGTGATATTGCGTTGTACGTAAGTACCACAACTTCTTTATCCATTTTTCACTTTCTGTGATATTGAACTTGTACCGTAAACGAGGTTCTTGTAAAGAGAACCATCCCAAACTTTGGGGTGGCTGTGTCTTTTTGATTTTAATTTCCCTAAGCTATAGGACCATAAGTGGAAGTGCCCTAGGCTCTGTTGCTTTGTTTTTTAGATGTTTCAGGAAACAACATACACTTCTCCCCAGTGGCTGTTGGCAATTTACATCCCGCCCATCAGCATAACAAGGCTCCCAGTTCTCCTTGGCCGGTCCTGCCTTTCTGGATTTTACACTTTTTACAGATGGCCCTTTTGACCCGGGGGAAGTGAGACTTCATTGTAGTGCAGATTTCCTTTGCAAGCTTGCTTGGTTGGCCAAAAAGGGCGTATGCGTTTTTTCCTGAATATATTCAGGAAAAAACGCATACGCCCTTTTTGGCCAAGTGCATCATTGTCGACGTTCTGCCTCTTTTCCTATGCTTTAAATGCAATTCCAGTCCACCTCCTGAAATCGGTTTCCTGCAATTCTGCCCCGCTTTCAAGTCCTCTTGGCAGCCTTACTTCAGTATATTTTTGTACGATAGCTGTCATTTATAACTCTGCAGGTTTGTGAATTACAGTGCCCCTGAGCTCCTTTCTTCAACTCGCTTTCTTGTGAGCTGGCTGCAACACCGCAGGATTGCTTCAGGCCCTAATCTTGTTCTGGCATGGCACGCTGAGCCTTTGGTTAATTCCTCTTCCTGGTGGGAAATGAGAGTTGAATTTGCCCATCCAGACACCTCCAGCTAGTCTCTCATTGGTTCTCCCTATTCCTGTTCATCTTCCGCAGAAATTGCAAACTGGGCCAAACAGGAGGTTAAAGGCACTGACTCTCCAAGTCGGGAGAGTGTTAGTAAAGCGTCTGGAATGTTGCACCCGAGTACCAGGGGACGAGAACTGAGACATATTGGAACACGTCTCCCGATCACACGGTTGATCATACTCTGGGTTCCACATGCATGTTTTAGCTGAAGGAAGAATCCCTTAAACCTGGAGAGTTGAGACCCGTGGAATGGGTACCATTGAATATGACTTCAAAGGGTCTTCATTTGCTCACCGAACCTCTCCAATCCTATCACTGCTGCATTTATGCCCCTGGACACACGCTTGATTCTCTTTCGGAGACATAGCGATCCATAGGTTTTAAGATACTTACTAGTCAGGTACATTCTTAGGCGTTTAATATGGGGTGTTGAGTCCATTTCGTTGAGCAAGGAGTAGCTCTTGTCTATTACATATTTGGCTTAAGGAAATTTATCTGTGCTCATTTCAATCTCTGGTTTTATGCAGCACCCCAACTCACCTTTCCCCTTAAGCAAGCATAAGTTGGTTTTCTAAATTTGAGACCCTGTTCTCTTTTGTAATCCAGTTCCGGTGTAGCCAAGTTTACATTCCGTGTATTAGTGATATCTTATGATGTTTCTTTTTCTGTGTGACTTATTTCAGCTAGAATCATCATACCTGAATCCACTCATTATGCTGCTATGGGCCTGATGACATAGATGTCATTGCTGAGTGATATCGCATTGTACGTAAGTACCACAACTTCTTTATCCATTTTTCGCTTTCTGCGATATTGAACTTGTACCGTAAACGAGGTTCTTGTAAACAGAGCCGTCCCAAACTTTGCGGTGGCTGTGTCTTTTTGATTTTAATTTCCGTAAGCTATAGGACCATAAGTGGAAGTGCCCTAGGCTCTCTTGCTTTGTTTTTTAGATGTTTCAGGAAACACCATACACTTCTCCAGAGTGGCTGTTGGCAGTTTACATCCGGCCCATCAGCATATCAAGGCTCCCAGTTCTCCATGGCCTGTCCTGCCTTTCTGGATTTTACACTTTTTTCAGATGGCCCTTTTGACCGGGGGGAAGTGAGACTTCATTGTAGTGCAGATTTCCTTTGCAAGCTTGCTTGGTTGGCCAAAAAGGGCGTATGCGTTTTTTCCTGAATATATTCAGGAAGAAACGCATACGCCCTTTTTGGCCAAGTGCATCATTGTCGACGTTCTGCCTCTTTTCCTATGCTTTAAATGCAATTCCAGTCTCCCTCCTGAAATCGGTTTCCTGCAATTCTGCCCCACTTTCAAGTCTTCTTGGCAGGCTTACTTCAGTATATTTTTGTACGATAGCTGTCATTTATAACTCTGCAGATTTGTGAATTACAGTGCCCCTGAGCTCCTTTCTTCAACTCGCTTTCTTGTGAGCTGGCCGCAACACCGCAGGATTGCTTCAGGCCCTAATCTGGTTCCGGCACGGCACGCTGAGCCTTTGGTTAATTCCTCTTCCTGGTGGGAAATGACAGTTAAATTTGCCCGTCCAGACACCTCCAGCTAGTCTCTCATTGGTTCTCCCTATTCCTGTTCATCTTCCGCAGAAATTGCAAACTGGGCCAAACAGGAGGTTAAAGGCACTGACTCTCCAAGTCGGGAGAGTGTTAGTAAAGTGTCTGGAATGTTGCACCCGAGTACCAGGGGACGAGAACTGAGATATATTGGCACACGTCTCCCGATCACACAGTTGATCATACTCTGGGTTCCACATGCATGTTTTAGCTGAAGGAAGAATCCCTTAAACCTGGAGAGTTGAGACCCGTGGAATGGGTACCATGCAATATGACTTCAAAGGGTCTTCATTTGCTCACCGAAACTCTCCAATCCTATCACTGCTGCGTTTATGCCCCTGTACACACGCTTGATTCTCTTTCGGAGAGATAGCAATCCATAGGTTCTAAGATACATACTACTCAGGTACATTCTTAAGCGTTTAATATGGGGTGTTGAGTCCATTTCGTTGAGCAAGGAGTAGCTCTTGTCTATTCCATATTTGGCTTAAGGAACTTTATCTGTGCTCATTTCAATCTCTGGTTTTATGCAGCACCCCAACTCACCTTTCCCCTTAAGCAAGCATAAGTTGGTTTTCTAAATTTGAGACCCTGTTCTGTTTTGTAATCCAGTTCCTGTGTAGCCAAGTTTACATTCCGTGTATTAGTGATATCTTATGATGTTTCTTTTTCTGTGTGACTTATTTCAGTTAGAATCATCATACCTGAATCCACTCATTATGCTGCTACGGGCCTGATGACATAGATTTCATTGCTGAGTGATGTTGCATTGTACGTAAGTACCACAACTTCTTTATTCATCTTTCGCTTTCTGCGAAATTGAACTTGTACCGTAAACGAGGTTCTTGTAAACAGAGCCGTCCCAAACTTTGGGGTGGCTGTGTCTTTTTGATTTTAATTTCCCTAAGCTATAGGACCATAAGTGGAAGTGCCCTAGGCTCTGTTGCTTTGTTTTTTAGATGTTTCGGGAAACAACATACACTTCTCCCGAGTGGCTGTTGGCAATTTACATCCCGCCCATCAGCATAACAAGTCTCCCAGTTATCCATGGCCTGTCCTGCCTTTCTGGATTTTACACTTTTTTCAGATGGCCCTTTTGACCGGGGGGGAAGTGAGACTTCATTGTAGTGCAGATTTCCTTTGCAAGCTTGCTTGGTTGGCCAAAAAGGGCATATGCGTTTTTTCCTGAATATATTCAGGAAAAAACGCAAATGCCCTTTTTGGCCGAGTGCATCATTGTCGACGTTCTGCCTCTTTTCCTATGCTTTAATTGCAATTCCAGTCTACCTCCTGAAATCGGTTTCCTGCAATTCTGCCCCGCATTCAAGTCCTCTTGGCAGCCTTACTTCAGTATATTTTTGGATGAGGGCTGTCATTTATAACTCTGCAGGTTTGTGAATTACAGTGCCCCTGAGCTCCTTTCTTCAACTCGCTTTCTTGTGAGCTGGCCGCAACACCACAGGATTGCTTCAGGCCCTAATCTGGTTCCGGCACGGCACGCTGAGCCTTTGGTTAATTCCTCTTCCTGGTGGGAAATGAGAGTTAAATTTGCACGTCCAGACACCTCCAGCTAGTCTCTCATTGGTGCTCCCTATTCCTGTTCATCTTCCGCGGAAATTGCAAACTGGGCCAATCAGGAGGTTAAAGGCACTGACTCTCCAAGTTGGGAGAGATTTAGTAAAGCGTCTGGAATGTTGCACCCGAGTACCAGGGGACGAAAACTGAGACATGTTGGAACACATCTCCCGATCACATGGTTGATCATACTCTGGGTTCCACATGCATGTTTTAGCTGAAGGAAGAATCCCTTAAACCTGGAGAGTTGAGACAAGTGGAATGGGTACCATGCAATATGACTTCAAAGGGTCTTCATTTGCTCACCAAACCTCTCCAATCCTATCACTGCTGCGTTTATGCCCCTGTACACACGCTTGATTCTCTTTCGGAGACATAGCAATCCATAGCTTTTAGGATACTTACTAGTCAGGTAAATTCTTAGGCGTTTAATATGGGGTGTTGAGTCCATTTCGTTGAGCAAGGAGTAGCTCTTGTCTATTACATATTCGGCTTAAGGAACTTTATCTGTGCTCATTTCAATCTCTGGTTTTATGCAGCACCCCAACTCACCTTTCCCCTTAAGCAAGCATAAGTTGGTTTTCTAAATTTGAGACCCTGTTCTGTTTTGTAATTCAGTTAGTGTGTAGCCAAGTTTACATTCCGTGTATTAGTGATATCTTATGATGTTTCTTTTTCTGTGTGACTTATTTCAGTTAGAATCATCATACCTGAATCCACTCATTATGCTGCTACGGGCCTGATGACATAGATGTCATTGCTGAGTGATATTGCATTGTACGTAAATACCACAACTACTTTATCCATTTTTCGCTTTCTGTGATATTGAACTTGTACCGTAAACGAGGTTCTTGTAAACAGAGCCATCCCAAACTTTGGGGTGGCTGTGTCTTTTTGATTTTAATTTCCCTAAGCTATAGGACCATAAGTGGAAGTGCCCTAGGCTCTGTTGCTTTGTTTTGTAGATGTTTCAGGAAACACCATACACTTCTCCCCAGTGGCTGTTGGCAATTTACATCCCGCCCATCAGCATAACAAGTCTCCCAGTTCTCCATGGCCTGTCCTGCCTTTCTGGATTTTACACTTTTTTCAGATGGCCCTTTTGACCGGGGGGAAGTGAGACTTCATTGTAGTGCAGATTTCCTTTGCAAGCTTGCTTGGTTGGCCAAAAAGGGCGTATGCGTTTTTTCCTGAATATATTCAGGAAAAAACGCATACGCCCTTTTTGGCCAAGTGCATCATTTTCGACATTCTGCCTCTTTTCCTATGCTTTAAATGCAATTCCAGTCTACCTCCTGAAAGCGGTTTCCTGCAATTCTGCCCCGCTTTCAAGTCCTCTTGGCAGCCTTACTTCAGTATATTTTTGGACGATAGCTGTCATTTATAACTCTGCAGGTTTGTGAATTACAGTGCCCCTGAGCTCCTTTCTACAACTCGCTTTCTTGTGAGCTGGCCGCAACACCGCAGGATTGCTTCAGGCCCTAATCTTGTTCTGGAACAGCACGCTGAGCCTTTGGTTAATTCCTCTTCCTGGTGGGAAATGAGAGTTCAATTTGCCCGTCTGGACACCTCCAGCTAGTCTCTCATTGGTCCTCCCTATTCCTGTTCATCTTCCGCAGAAATTGCAAACTGGGCCAAACAGGAGGTTAAAAGCACTGACTCTCCAAGTCGGGAGAGTGTTAGTAAAGCGTCTGGAATGTTGCACCCGAGTATCAGGGGACGAGAACTGAGACATTTTTGAACACGTCTCCTGATCACACGGTTGATCATACTCTGGGTTCCACATTCATGTTTCAGCTGAAGGAAGAATCCCTTAAACCTGGAGCGTTGAGACCCGTGGAATGGGTACCATGCAATATGACTTCAAAGGGTCTTCATTTGCTCACCGAACCTCTCCAATCCTATCACTGCTGCGTTTATGCCCCTGTACACACGCTTGATTCTCTTTCGGAGACACAGCAATCCATAGGTTTTAAGATACTTACTAGTCAGGTACATTCTTAGGCGTTTAATATGGGGTGTTGAGTCCATTTCGTTGAGCAAGGAGTAGCTCTTGTCTATTCCATATTTGGCTTAAGGAACTTTATCTGTGCTCATTTCAATCTCTCGTTTTATGCAGCACCCCAACTCACCTTTCCCCTTAAGCAAGCATGTTTGTTTTCTACATTTGAGACCCTGTTCTGTTTTGTAATTCAGTTAGTGTGTAGCCAAGTTTACATTCCGTGTATTAGTGATATCTTATGATGTTTCTTTTTCTGTGTGACTTATTTCAGTTAGAATCATCATACCTGAATCCACTCATTATGCTGCTACGGGCCTGATGACATAGATGTCATTGCTGAGTGATATTGCATTGTACGTAAATACCACAACTTCTTTATCCATTTTTCGCTTTCTGTGATATTGAACTTGTACCGTAAACGAGGTTCTTGTAAACAGAGCCGTCCCAAACTTTGGGGTGGCTGTGTCTTTTTGATTTTAATTTCCCTAAGCTATAGGACCATAAGTGGAAGTGCCCTAGGCTCTGTTGCTTTGTTTTTTAGATGTTTCAGGAAACACCATACTCTTCTCCCAAGTGGCTGTTGGCAATTTACATCCCGCCCATCAGCATAACAAGGCTCCCAGTTCTCCATGGCCTGTCCTGCCTTTCTGGATTTTACACTTTTTACAGATGGCCCTTTTGACCGGGGGGAAGTGAGACTTCATTGTAGTGCAGATTTCCTTTGCAAGCTTGCTTGGTTGGCAAAAAAGGGCGTATGCGTTTTTTCCTGAATATATTCAGGAAAAAAAGCATACGCACTGTTTGGCCAAGTGCATCATTGTGGACGTTCTGCCTCTTTTCCTATGCTTTAAATGCAATTCCAGTCTACCTCCTGAAATCTGTTTCCTGCAATTCTACCCCGCTTTCAAGTCCTCTTGGCAGCCTTACTTCAGTATATTTTTGGACGATAGCTGTTATTTATAACTCCGCAGGTTTGTGAATTACAGTGCCCCGAGCTACTTTCTTCAACTCGCTTTCTTGTGAGCTGGCCGCAACACCGCAGGATTGCTTCAGGCCCTAATCTGGTTCCGGCACGGCACGCTGAGCCTTTGGTTAATTCCTCTTCCTGGTGGGAAATGAGAGTTAAATTTGCCCGTCCACACACCTCCAGCTAGTCTCTCATTGGTTCTCCCTATTAATGTTCATCTTCCCCAGAAATTGCAAACTGGGCCAAACAGGAGGTTAAAGGCACTGACTCTCCAAGTCGGGAGAGTGTTAGTAAAGCATCTGGAATGTTGCACCCGAGTACCAGGGGACGAAAACTGAGGCATATTTGAACACGTCTCCCTATCACACGGTTGATCATACTCCTGGTTCCACATGCATGTTTTAGCTGAAGGAAGAATCCCTTAAACCTGGAGAGTTGAGACCCGTGGAATGGGTACCATGCAATATGACTTCAAAGGGTATTCATTTGCT
This sequence comes from Orcinus orca, assembly GCF_937001465.1. Classification (NCBI taxonomy): domain Eukaryota; kingdom Metazoa; phylum Chordata; class Mammalia; order Artiodactyla; family Delphinidae; genus Orcinus; species Orcinus orca. Next base: position 198,334 of record NW_026043915.1, on the reverse strand, counting down.
CACCGAACCTCTCCAATCCTATCACTGCTGCGTTTATGCCCCTGTACACACGCTTGATTCTCTTTCAGAGACATAGCAATCCATAGGTTTTAAGATACTTACTAGTCAGGTACATTCTTAGGCGTTTAATATGGGGTGTTGAGTCCATTTCATTGAGCAAGGAGTAGCTCTTGTCTATTCCTTATTTGGCTTAAGTAACTTTATCTGTGCTCATTTCAGTCTCTGGTTTTATGCAGCACCCCAACTCACCTTTCCCCTTAAGCAAGCATAAGTTGGTTTTCTACATTTGAGACCCTGTTCTGTTTTGTAATCCAGTTCCTCTGTAGCCAAGTTTACATTCCGTGTATTAGTGATGTCTTATGATGTTTCTATTTCTGTGTGACATATTTCAGTTAGAATCATCATACCTGAATCCACTCATTATGCTGCTACGGGCCTGATGACATAGATTTCATTGTGAGTGATATTGCATTGTACGAAAGTACCACAACTTCTTTATCCATTTTTCACTTTCTGCGATATTGAACTTGTACCGTAAACGAGGTTCTTGTAAACAGAGCTGTCCCAAACTTTGGGGTGGCTGTGTCTTTTTGATTTTAATTTCCCTAAGCTATAGGACCATAAGTGGAAGTGCCCTAGGCTCTGTTGCTTTGTTTTTTAGATGTTTCAGGAAACACCATACACTTCTCCCGAGTGGCTGTTGGCAATTTACATCCCGCCCATCAGCATAACAAGGCTCCCAGTTCTCCATGGCCTGTCCTGCCTTTCTGGATTTTACACATTTTTCAGATGGCCCTTTTGACCCGGGGGAAGTGAGACTTCATTGTAGTGCAGATTTCCTTTGCAAGCTTGCTTGGTTGGCCAAAAAGGGCGTATGCGTTTTTTCCTGAATATATTCAGGAAAAAATGCATACGCCCTTTTTGGCCAAGTGCATCATTGTCGACGTTCTGCCTCTTTTCCTATGCTTTAAATGCAATTCCAGTCTACCTCCTGAAAGCGGTTTCCTGCAATTCTGCCCCGCTTTCAAGTCCTCTTGGCAGCCTTACTTCAGTATATTTTTGGACGATAGCTGTCATTTATAACTCTGCAGGTGTGTGAATTACAGTGCCTCTGAGCTCCTTTCTTCAACTCGCTTTCTTGTGAGCTGGCCGCAACACCGCAGTATTGCTTCAGGCCCTAATCTGGTTTCGGCACGGCACGCTGAGCCTTTGGTTAATTCCTCTTCCTGGTGGGAAATGAGAGTTAGATTTGCCCATACAGACACCTCCAGCTAGTCTCTCATTTTTTTTCCCTATTCCTGTTCATCTTCCGCAGAAATTGCAAACTGGCCAAACAGGAGGTTAAAGGTACTGACTCTCCAAGTCGGGAGAGTGTTAGTTAAGCGTCTGGAATGCTGCACCCGAGTACCAGGGGACGAAAACTGAGACATATTTGAACACGTCTCCCGATCACACGGTTGATCATACTCTGGCTTCCACATGCATGTTTTACCTGAAGAAAGAATTCCTTAAACCTGTTGAGTTGAGACCCATGGAATGGGTACCATGCAATATGACTTCCAAGGGTCTTCATTTGCTCACCAAACCTCTCCAATCTTATCACTGCTGCGTTTATGCCCCTGTACACACGCTTGATTCTCTTTCGGTGACATAGAAATCCATAGGTTTTAAGATACTTACTAGTCAGGTACATTCTTAGACGTTTAATATGGGGTGTTGAGTCCATTTCGTTGAGGAAGGAGTAGCTCTTGCCTATTCCATATTTGGCTTAAGGAACATTATCTGTGCTCATTTCAATCTCTGGTTTTATGCAGCACCCAAACTCACCTTTCCCCTTAAGCAAGCATAAGTTTGTTTTCTAAATTTGAGACCCTGTTCTGTTTTGTAATTCAGTTCCTGTGTAGCCAAGTTTACATTCCGTGTATTAGTGATATCTTATGATGTTTCTTTTTCTGTGTGACTTATTTCAGTTAGAATCATCATACCTGAATCCACTCATTATGCTGCTATGGGCCTGATGACATAGATGTCATTGCTGAGTGATATTGCATTGTACGTAAGTACCACAACTTCTTTATCCATTTTTCGCTTTCTGCGATATTGAACTTGTACCGTAAACGAGGTTCTTGTAAACAGAGCCATCCCAAACTTTGCGGTGGCTGTGTCTTTTTGATTTTAATTTCCCTAAGCTATAAGACCATAAGTGGAAGTGCCCTAGGCTCTGTTGCTTTGTTTTTTAGATGTTTCAGGAAACACCATAAACTTCTCCAGAGTGGCTGTTGGCAAATTACATCCCGCCCATCAGCATAACAAGGCTCCCAGTTCTCCATGGCCTGTCCTGCCTTTCTGGATTTTACACTTTTTTCAGATGGCCCTTTTGACCGGGGGAAGTGAGACTTCATTGTAGTGGAGATTTCCTTTGCAAGCTTGCTTGGTTTGCCAAAAAGGGCGTATGCGTTTTTTCCTGAATATATTCAGGAAAAAACGCATACGCCCTTTTTGGCCAAGTGCATCATTTTCCACGTTCTGCCTCTTTCCTTATGCTTTAAATGCAATTCCAGTCTACCTCCTGAAATCGGTTTCCTGCAATTCTGCCCCGTTTTCAAGTCCTCTTGGCAGCCTTACTTCAGTATATTTTTGGAAGATAGCTGTCATTTATAACTCTGCAGGTTTGTGAATTACAGTGCCCCTGAGCTCCTTTCTTCAACTCGCTTTCTTGTGAGCTGGCCGCAACACCGTAGGATTGCTTCAGGCCCTAATCTGTTTCTGGACGGCACGCTGAGCCTTTGGTTAATTCCTCTTCCTGGTGGGAAATGAGAGTTAAATTTGCCCGTCCAGACACCTCCAGCTAGTCTCTCATTGGTTCTCCCTGTTCCTGTTCATCTTCCGCACAAATTGCAAACTGGGCCAAACAGGAGGTTAAAGGCACTGACTCTCCAAGTCGGGAGAGTGTTACTAAAGTATCTGGAATATTGCACCCGAGTACCAGGGGACGAAAGCTGATACATATTTGAACACGTCTCCTGATCACACGGTTGATCATACTCTGGGTTCGACATGCATGTTTTAGCTGAAGGAAGAATCCCTTAAACCTGGAGAGTTGAGACCCGTGGAATGGGTACCATGCAATATGACTTCAAAGGGTCTTCATTTGCTCACCGAACCTCTGCAATCCTATCACCGCTGCGTTTATGCCCCTGTACACATGCTTGATTCTCTTTCGGAGACATAGCAATCCATAGGTTTTTTTTTTTTTTTTTTTTTTTTTTTTTTTTTTTTTGCGGTACGCGGGCCTCTCACTCCTATGGCCTCTCCCGTTGCGGAGCACAGGCTCCAGACGCGCAGGCTCAGCGGCCATGGTTCACGGGCCCAGCCGCTCCACGGCATGTGGGATCTTCCCGGACCGAGGCACGAACACCTGTCCCCTGCATCGGCAGGCGGACTCTCAACCCTGCGCCACCAGGGAAGCCCAATCCATAGGTTTTAAGATACTTACTAGTCAGGTACATTCTTAGGCGTTTAATATGGGGTGTTGAGTCCATCTCGTTGAGCAAGGAGTAGCTCTTGTCTATTCCATATTTGGCTTAAGGAATTTTATCTGTGCTCATTTCAATCTCTGGTTTTATGCAGCACCCCAACTCACCTTTCCCCTTAAGAAAGCATAAGTTGGTTTTTTAAATTTGAGACCCTGTTCTGTTTTGTAATTCAGTTCCTGTGTAGCCGAGTTTACATTCCGTGTATTAGTGATATCTTATGATGTTTCTTTTTCTGTGTGACTTATTTCAGTTAGAATCATCATACCTGAATCCACTCATTATGCTGCTACGGGCCTGATGACATAGATTTCATTGCTGAGTGATATTGCATTGTACGTAAGTACCACAACTTCTTTATCCATTTTTCACTTTCTGCGATATTGAACTTGTACCGTAAACGAGGTTCTTGTAAACAGAGCCATCCCAAACTTTGGGGTGGCTGTGTCTTTTTGAAATTTAATTTCCCTAAGCTCTAGGACCTTAAGTGGAAGTGCCCTAGGCTCTGTTGCTTTGTTTTTTAGATGTTTCAGGAAACACCATACACTTCTCCAGAGTGGCTGTTGGCAATTTACATCCCGCCCATCAGCATAACAAGTTCTCAATGTCCTGTCCGGCCTTTCTGGATTTTACACTTTTTTCAGATGGCCCTTTTGACCCGGGGGAAGTGAGACTTCATTGTAGTGCAGATATCCTTTTCAAAATTGCTTGGTTGACCAAAAAGGGCGTATGCGTTTTTTCCTGAATATATTCAGGAAAAAACGCATACGCCCTTTTTGGCCAAGTGCATCATTGTCCACGTTCTGCCTCTTTTCCTATGCTTTAAATGCAATTCCAGTCTACCTCCTGAAATCAGTTTCCTGCAATTCTGCCCCGCTTTCAAGTCCTCTTGGCAGCCTTAGTTCAGTATATTTTTGGACGATAGCTGTCATTTATAAGTCTGCAGGTTTGTGAATTACAGTGCCCCTGAGCTCCTTTCTTCAACTCGCTTTCTTGTGAGCTGGCCGCAACACCGCAGGATTGCTTCAGGCCCTAATCTGGTTCCGGCACGGCATGCTGAGCCTTTGGTTAATTCCTCTTCCTGGTGGGAAATGAGAGTTAAATTTGCCCATCCAGACACCTCCAGCTAGTCTCTCATTGGTTCTCCCTATTCCTGGAAATATTCCGCAGAAATTGCAAACTGGCCAAACAGGAGGTTAAAGGCACTGACTCTCCAAGTCGGGAGATTGTTAGTAAAGCATCTGGAATGTTGCACCCGAGTACCAGGGGACGAAAACTGAGACATATTGGAACACGTCTCCCGATCACATGGTTGATCATACTCTGGGTTCCACATGCATGTTTTAGCTGAAGGAAGAATCCCTTAAGCCTGGAGAGTTGAGACCCGTGGAATGGGTACCATGCAATATGACTTCAAAGGGTCTTCATGTGCTCACTGAACCTCTCCCATCCTATCACTGCTGCGTTTATGCCCCTGTACACAGGCTGGATTCTCTTTCAGAGACATAGCAATCCATAGGTTTTAAGATACTTACTAGTCAGGTACATTCTTAGGCGTTTAATATAGGGTGTTGAGTCCATTTCGTTGAGCAAGGAGTAGCTCTTGTCTATTACATATTTGGCTTAAGGAACTTTATCTGTGCTCATTTCAATCTCTGGTTTTCTGCAGCACCCCAACTCACCTTTCCCCTTAAGCAAGCATAAGTTGGTTTTCTAAATTTGAGACCCTGTTCTGTTTTGTAATTCAGTTCCTGTTAGCCAAGTTTACATTCCGTGTATTAGTGATATCTTATGATGTTTCTTTCTCTGTGTGACTTATTTCAGTTAGAATCATCATACCTGAATCCAGTCATTATGCTGCTACGGGCCTGATGACATAGATTTCATTGCTGAGTGATATTGCATGGTACGTAAGTACCACAACTTCTTTATCCATTTTTCACTTTCTGCGATATTGAACTTGTCCCGTAAACGAGGTTCTTGTAAACAGAGCTGTCCCAAACTTTGGGGTGGCTGTGTCTTTTTGATTGTAATTTCCCTAAGCTATAGGACCATAAGTGGAAGTGCCCTAGGCTCTGTTGCTTTGTTTTTTAGATGTTTCAGGAAACACCATACACTTCTCCCAAGTGGCTGTTGGCAATTTTCATCCCGCCCATCAGCATAACAAGGCTCCCAGTTCTCCATGGCCTGTCCTGCCTTTCTGGATTTTACACTTTTTTCAGATGGCCCTTTTGACCCCGGGGAAGTGAGACTTCATTGTAGTGCAGATTTCCTTTGCAAGCTTGCTTGGTTGGCCAAAAAGGGCGTATGCGTTTTTTCCTGAATATATTCAGGAAAAAACGCATACGCCCTTTTTGGCCAAGTGCATCATTGTGGACGTTCTGCCTCTTTTCCTATGCTTTACATGCTATTCCAGTCTACCTCCTGAAATCGGGTTCCTGCAATTCTGCCCCGCTTTCAAGTCCTCTTGGCAGCCTTACTTCAGTATACTTTTGGACGATAGCTGTCATTTATAACTCTGCAGGTTTGTGAATTACAGTGCCCCTGAGCTCCTTTCTTCAATTCGCTTTCTTGTGAGCTGGCCGCAACACCGCAGGATTGCTTCAGGCCCTAATCTGGTTCCGGCACAGCACGCTGAGCCTTTGGTTAATTCCTCTTCCTGGTGGGAAATGAGAGTTAAATTTGCCCGTCCAGACACCTCCAGCTAGTCTCTCATTGGTTCTCCCTATTCCTGTTCATCTTCTGCAGTAATTGCAACCTGGGCCAAACAGGAGTTTAAAGGCACTGACTCTCCAAGTCGGGAGAGTGTTAGTAAAGCGTCTGGAATGTTGCACCCGAGTACAAGGGGACGAGAACTGAGACATATTTGAACACGTCTCCCGATCACACGGTTGATCATACTCTGGGTTCCACATGCATGTTTTAGCTGAAGGAATAATCCCTTAAACCTGGAGAGTTGAGACCCGTGGAATGGGTACCATGCAATATGACTTCAAGGGGTCTTCATTTGCTCACCGAACCTCTCCAATCCTATCACTGCTGCGTTTATGCCCCTGTACACACGCTTGATTCTCTTTCGGAGACATAGCAATCCATAGGTTTTAAGATACTTACTAGTAAGGTACATTCTTAGGCGTTTAATATGGGGTGTTGAGTCCATTTCGTTGAGCAAGGGGTAGCTCTTGTCTATTCCATATTTGGCTTAAGGAACTTTATCTGTGCTCATTTTAATCTCTGGTTTTATGCAGCACCCCAACTCACCTTTCCCCTTAAGCAAGCATAAGTTGGTTTTCTAAATTTGAGACCCTCTTCTGTTTTGTAATTCAGTTCCTGTGTAGCCAAGTTTACATTCGGTGTATTAGTGATGTCTTATGATGTTTCTTTTTCTGTGTGACTTATTTCAGTTAGAAGCATCATACCTGAAACCACTCATTATGCTGCTACGGGCCTGATGACATAGATTTCATTGCTGAGTGATATTGCATTGTACGTAAGTACCACAACTTCTTTATCCATTTTTCACTTTCTGCGATATTGAACTTGTCCCGTAAACGAGGTTCTTGTAAACAGAGCCGTCCCAAACTTTGGGGTGGCTGTGTCTTTTAGATTTTAATTTCCCTAAGCTATAGGACCATAAGTGGAAGTGCCCTAGGCTCTGTTGCTTTCTTTTTTAGATGTTTCAGGAAACACCATACACTTCTCCCGAGTGGCTGTTGGCAATTTACATCCCGCCCATCAGCATAACAAGGCTCCCAGTTCTCCATGGCCTGTCCTGCCTTTCTGGATTTTACACTTTTATCAGATGGCCCTTTTGACCGGGGGGAAGTGAGAATTCATTGTAGTGCAGATTTCCTTTGCAAGCTTGCTTGGTTGGCCAAAAAGGGCATATGCGTTTTTTCCTGAATATATTCAGGAAAAAACGCATATGCCCTTTTTGGACAAGTGCATCATTGTGGACGTTCTGCCTCTTTTCCTATGCTTTACATGCAATTCCAGTCTACCTCCTGAAATCGGGTTCCTGCAATTCTGCCCCGCTTTCAAGTCCTCTTGGCAGCCTTACTTCAGTATACTTTTGGACGATAGCTGTCATTTATAACTCTGCAGGTTTGTGAATTACAGTGCCCCTGAGCTCCTTTCTTCAATTCGCTTTCTTGTGAGCTGGCCGCAACACCGCAGGATTGCTTCAGGCCCTAATCTGGTTCCGGCACAGCACGCTGAGCCTTTGGTTAATTCCTCTTCCTGGTGGGAAATGAGAGTTAAATTTGCCCGTCCAGACACCTCCAGCTAGTCTCTCATTGGTTCTCCCTATTCCTGTTCATCTTCTGCAGTAATTGCAACCTGGGCCAAACAGGAGTTTAAAGGCACTGACTCTCCAAGTCGGGAGAGTGTTAGTAAAGCGTCTGGAATGTTGCACCCGAGTACAAGGGGACGAGAACTGAGACATATTTGAACACGTCTCCCGATCACACGGTTGATCATACTCTGGGTTCCACATGCATGTTTTAGCTGAAGGAAGAATCCCTTAAACCTGGAGAGTTGAGACCCGTGGAATGGGTACCATGCAATATGACTTCAAGGGGTCTTCATTTGCTCACCGAACCTCTCCAATCCTATCACTGCTGCGTTTATGCCCCTGTACACACGCTTGATTCTCTTTCGGAGACATAGCAATCCATAGGTTTTAAGATACTTACTAGTAAGGTACATTCTTAGGCGTTTAATATGGGGTGTTGAGTCCATTTCGTTGAGCAAGGAGTAGCTCTTGTCTATTCCATATTTGGCTTAAGGAACTTTATCTGTGCTCATTTTAATCTCTGGTTTTATGCAGCACCCCAACTCACCTTTCCCCTTAAGCAAGCATAAGTTGGTTTTCTAAATTTGAGACCCTCTTCTGTTTTGTAATTCAGTTCCTGTGTAGCCAAGTTTACATTCGGTGTATTAGTGATGTCTTATGATGTTTCTTTTTCTGTGTGACTTATTTCAGTTAGAAGCATCATACCTGAAACCACTCATTATGCTGCTACGGGCCTGATGACATAGATTTCATTGCTGAGTGATATTGCATTGTACGTAAGTACCACAACTTCTTTATCCATTTTCACTTTCTGCAATATTGAACTTGTCCCGTAAACGAGGTTCTTGTAAACAGAGCCGTCCCAAACTTTGGGGTGGCTGTGTCTTTTAGATTTTAATTTCCCTAAGCTATAGGACCATAAGTGGAAGTGCCCTAGGCTCTGTTGCTTTGTTTTTTAGATGTTTCAGGAAACACCATACACTTCTCCCGAGTGGCTGTTGGCAATTTACATCCGGCCCATCAGCATATCAAGGCTCCCAGTTCTCCATGGCCTGTCCTGCCTTTCTGGATTTTACACTTTTATCAGATGGCCCTTTTGACCGGGGGGAAGTGAGAATTCATTGTAGTGCAGATTTCCTTTGCAAGCTTGCTTGGTTGGCCAAAAAGGGCATATGCGTTTTTTCCTGAATATATTCAGGAAAAAACGCATACGCCCTTTTTGGCCAAGTGCATCATTGTGGACGTTCTGCCTCTTTTCCTATGCTTTACATGCAATTCCAGTCTACCTCCTGAAATCGGTTTCCTGCAATTCTGCCCCGCTTTCAAGTCCTCTTGGCAGCCTTACTTCAGTATATTTTTGGACGATAGCTGTCATTTATCACTCTGCAGGATTGTGAATTACAGTGCCCCTGAGCTCCTTTCTTCAACTCGCTTTCTTGTGAGCTGGCCGCAACACCGCAGGATTGCTTCAGGCCCTAATCTGGTTCCGGCACGGCACGCTGAGCCTTTGGTTAATTCCTCTTCCTGGTGGGAAATGAGAATTAAATTTGCCCGTCCAGACACCTCCAGCTAGTCTCTCATTGGTTCTCCCTATTCCTGTTCAACTTCCGCAGAAATTGCAACCTGGGACAAACAGGAGTTTAAAGGCACTGACTCTCCAAGTCGGGAGAGTGTTAGTAAAGCGTCTGGAATGTTTCACCCGAGTACCAGGGGACGAAAACTGAGACATATTGGAACACGTCTCCCGATCACACGGTTGATCATACTCTGGGCTCCACATGCATGTTTTAGCTGAAGGAAGAATCCCTTAAACCTGGAGAGTTGAGACCCGTGGAATGGGTACCATGCAATATGACTTCAAAGGGTCTTCATTTGCTCACCGAACCTCTCCAATCCTATCACTGCTGCGTTTGTGCCCCTGTACACACACTTGATTCTCTTTCGGAGACATAGCAATCCATAGGTTTTCAGATACTTACTAGTCAGGTACATTCTTAGGCATTTAATATGGGGTGTTGAGTCCCTCTCGTTGAGCAAGGAGTAGCTCTTGTCTATTATATATTTGGCTTAAGGAACTTTATCTGTGCTCATTTCAATCTCTGTTTTTATGCAGCACCCCAACTCACCTTTCCCCTTAAGCAAGCATAAGTTGGTTTTCTAAATTTGAGACCCTGTTCTGTTTTGTAATCCAGTTGCTGTGTAGCCAAGTTTACATTCCGTGTATTAGTGATATCTTATGATGTTTCTTTTTCTGTGTGACTTATTTCAGTTAGAATCATCATACCTGAATCCACTCATTATGCTGCTACGGGCCTGATGAGATAGATTTCATTGCTGAGTGATATTGCATTGTACGTAAGTACCACAACTTCTTTATCCATTTTTCACTTTCTGCGATATTGAACTTGTCCCGTAAACGAGGTTCTTGTAAACAGAGCTGTCCCAAACTTTGGGGTGGCTGTGTCTTTTTGATTGTAATTTCCCTAAGCTATAGGACCATAAGTGGAAGTGCCCTAGGCTCTGTTGCTTTGTTTTTTAGATGTTTCAGGAAACACCATACACTTCTCCCAAGTGGCTGTTGGCAATTTTCATCCCGCCCATCAGCATAACAAGGCTCCCAGTTCTCCATGGCCTGTCCTGCCTTTCTGGATTTTACACTTTTTTCAGATGGCCCTTTTGACCCCGGGGAAGTGAGACTTCATTGTAGTGCAGATTTCCTTTGCAAGCTTGCTTGGTTGGCCAAAAAGGGCGTATGCGTTTTTTCTTGAATATATTCAGGAAAAAACGCATATGCCCTTTTTGGCCAAGTGCATCATTGTGGACGTTCTGCCTCTTTTCCTATGCTTTACATGCAATTCCAGTCTACCTCCTGAAATCGGGTTCCTGCAATTCTGCCCCGCTTTCAAGTCCTCTTGGCAGCCTTACTTCAGTATATTTTTTGACGATAGCTGTCATTTATAACTCTGCAGGTTTGTGAATTACAGTGCCCCTGAGCTCCTTTCTTCAATTCGCTTTCTTGTGAGCTGGCCGCAACACCGCAGGATTGCTTCAGGCCCTAATCTTGTTCCGGCACAGCACGCTGAGCCTTTGGTTAATTCCTCTTCCTGGTGGGAAATGAGAGTTAAATTTGCCCGTCCAGACACCTCCAGCTAGTCTCTCATTGGTTCTCCCTATTCCTGTTCATCTTCTGCAGTAATTGCAACCTGGGCCAAACAGGAGTTTAAAGGCACTGACTCTCCAAGTCGGGAGAGTGTTAGTAAAGCGTCTGGAATGTTGCACCCGAGTACAAGGGGACGAGAACTGAGACATATTTGAACACGTCTCCCGATCACACGGTTGATCATACTCTGGGTTCCACATGCATGTTTTAGCTGAAGGAAGAATCCCTTAAACCTGGAGAGTTGAGACCCGTGGAATGGGTACCATGTAATATGACTTCAAGGGGTCTTCATTTGCTCACCGAACCTCTCCAATCCTATCACTGCTGCGTTTATGCCCCTGTACACACGCTTGATTCTCTTTCAGAGACATAGCAATCCATAGGTTTTAAGATACTTACTAGTAAGGTACATTCTTAGGCGTTTAATATGGGGTGTTGAGTCCATTTCGTTGAGCAAGGAGTAGCTCTTGTCTATTCCATATTTGGCTTAAGGAACTTTATCTGTGCTCATTTTAATCTCTGGTTTTATGCAGCACCCCAACTCACCTTTCCCCTTAAGCAAGCATAAGTTGGTTTTCTAAATTTGAGACCCTCTTCTGTTTTGTAATTCAGTTCCTGTGTAGCCAAGTTTACATTCGGTGTATTAGTGATGTCTTATGATGTTTCTTTTTCTGTGTGACTTATTTCAGTTAGAAGCATCATACCTGAAACCACTCATTATGCTGCTACGGGCCTGATGACATAGATTTCATTGCTGAGTGATATTGCATTGTACGTAAGTACCACAACTTCTTTATCCATTTTTCACTTTCTGCGATATTGAACTTGTCCCGTAAACGAGGTTCTTGTAAACAGAGCCGTCCCAAACTTTGGGGTGGCTGTGTCTTTTAGATTTTAATTTCCCTAAGCTATAGGACCATAAGTGGAAGTGCCCTAGGCTCTGTTGCTTTGTTTTTTAGATGTTTCAGGAAACACCATACACTTCTCCCGAGTGGCTGTTGGCAATTTACATCCCGCCCATCAGCATAACAAGGCTCCCAGTTCTCCATGGCCTGTCCTGCCTTTCTGGATTTTACACTTTTATCAGATGGCCCTTTTGACCCCGGGGAAGTGAGACTTCATTGTAGTGCAGATTTCCTTTGCAAGCTTGCTTGGTTGGCCAAAAAGGGCGTATGTGTTTTTTCTTGAATATATTCAGGAAAAAACGCATATGCCCTTTTTGACCAAGTGCATCATTGTGGACGTTCTGCCTCTTTTCCTATGCTTTACATGCAATTCCAGTCTACCTCCTGAAATCGGGTTCCTGCAATTCTGCCCCGCTTTCAAGTCCTCTTGGCAGCCTTACTTCAGTATATTTTTTGACGATAGCTGTCATTTATAACTCTGCAGGTTTGTGAATTACAGTGCCCCTGAGCTCCTTTCTTCAATTCGCTTTCTTGTGAGCTGGCCGCAACACCGCAGGATTGCTTCAGGCCCTAATCTTGTTCCGGCACAGCACGCTGAGCCTTTGGTTAATTCCTCTTCCTGGTGGGAAATGAGAGTTAAATTTGCCCGTCCAGACACCTCCAGCTAGTCTCTCATTGGTTCTCCCTATTCCTGTTCATCTTCTGCAGTAATTGCAACCTGGGCCAAACAGGAGTTTAAAGGCACTGACTCTCCAAGTCGGGAGAGTGTTAGTAAAGCGTCTGGAATGTTGCACCCGAGTACAAGGGGACGAGAACTGAGACATATTTGAACACGTCTCCCGATCACACGGTTGATCATACTCTGGGTTCCACATGCATGTTTTAGCTGAAGGAAGAATCCCTTAAACCTGGAGAGTTGAGACCCGTGGAATGGGTACCATGTAATATGACTTCAAGGGGTCTTCATTTGCTCACCGAACCTCTCCAATCCTATCACTGCTGCGTTTATGCCCCTGTACACACGCTTGATTCTCTTTCAGAGACATAGCAATCCATAGGTTTTAAGATACTTACTAGTAAGGTACATTCTTAGGCGTTTAATATGGGGTGTTGAGTCCATTTCGTTGAGCAAGGAGTAGCTCTTGTCTATTCCATATTTGGCTTAAGGAACTTTATCTGTGCTCATTTTAGTCTCTGGTTTTATGCAGCACCCCAACTCACCTTTCCCCTTAAGCAAGCATAAGTTGGTTTTCTAAATTTGAGACCCTCTTCTGTTTTGTAATTCAGTTCCTGTGTAGCCAAGTTTACATTCGGTGTATTAGTGATGTCTTATGATGTTTCTTTTTCTGTGTGACTTATTTCAGTTAGAAGCATCATACCTGAAACCACTCATTATGCTGCTACGGGCCTGATGACATAGATTTCATTGCTGAGTGATATTGCATTGTACGTAAGTACCACAACTTCTTTATCCATTTTTCACTTTCTGCGATATTGAACTTGTCCCGTAAACGAGGTTCTTGTAAACAGAGCCGTCCCAAACTTTGGGGTGGCTGTGTCTTTTAGATTTTAATTTCCCTAAGCTATAGGACCATAAGTGGAAGTGCCCTAGGCTCTGTTGCTTTGTTTTTTAGATGTTTCAGGAAACACCATACACTTCTCCCGAGTGGCTGTTGGCAATTTACATCCCGCCCATCAGCATAACAAGGCTCCCAGTTCTCCATGGCCTGTCCTGCCTTTCTGGATTTTACACTTTTATCAGATGGCCCTTTTGACCCCGGGGAAGTGAGACTTCATTGTAGTGCAGATTTCCTTTGCAAGCTTGCTTGGTTGGCCAAAAAGGGCGTATGTGTTTTTTCTTGAATATATTCAGGAAAAAACGCATATGCCCTTTTTGACCAAGTGCATCATTGTGGACGTTCTGCCTCTTTTCCTATGCTTTACATGCAATTCCAGTCTACCTCCTGAAATCGGGTTCCTGCAATTCTGCCCCGCTTTCAAGTCCTCTTGGCAGCCTTACTTCAGTATATTTTTTGACGATAGCTGTCATTTATAACTCTGCAGGTTTGTGAATTACAGTGCCCCTGAGCTCCTTTCTTCAATTCGCTTTCTTGTGAGCTGGCCGCAACACCGCAGGATTGCTTCAGGCCCTAATCTGGTTCCGGCACAGCACGCTGAGCCTTTGGTTAATTCCTCTTCCTGGTGGGAAATGAGAGTTAAATTTGCCCGTCCAGACACCTCCAGCTAGTCTCTCATTGGTTCTCCCTATTCCTGTTCATCTTCTGCAGTAATTGCAACCTGGGCCAAACAGGAGTTTAAAGGCACTGACTCTCCAAGTCGGGAGAGTGTTAGTAAAGCGTCTGGAATGTTGCACCCGAGTACAAGGGGACGAGAACTGAGACATATTTGAACACATCTCCCGATCACACGGTTGATCATACTCTGGGTTCCACATGCATGTTTTAGCTGAAGGAAGAATCCCTTAAACCTGGAGAGTTGAGACCCGTGGAATGGGTACCATGCAATATGACTTCAAGGGGTCTTCATTTGCTAACCGAACCTCTCCAATCCTATCACTGCTGCGTTTATGCCCCTGTACACACGCTTGATTCTCTTTCAGAGACATAGCAATCCATAGGTTTTAAGATACTTACTAGTAAGGTACATTCTTAGGCGTTTAATATGGGGTGTTGAGTCCATTTCGTTGAGCAAGGAGTAGCTCTTGTCTATTCCATATTTGGCTTAAGGAACTTTATCTGTGCTCATTTTAATCTCTGGTTTTATGCAGCACCCCAACTCACCTTTCCCCTTAAGCAAGCATAAGTTGGTTTTCTAAATTTGAGACCCTCTTCTGTTTTGTAATTCAGTTCCTGTGTAGCCAAGTTTACATTCGGTGTATTAGTGATGTCTTATGATGTTTCTTTTTCTGTGTGACTTATTTCAGTTAGAAGCATCATACCTGAAACCACTCATTATGCTGCTACGGGCCTGATGACATAGATTTCATTGCTGAGTGATATTGCATTGTACGTAAGTACCACAACTTCTTTATCCATTTTTCACTTTCTGCGATATTGAACTTGTCCCGTAAACGAGGTTCTTGTAAACAGAGCCGTCCCAAACTTTGGGGTGGCTGTGTCTTTTAGATTTTAATTTCCCTAAGCTATAGGACCATAAGTGGAAGTGCCCTAGGCTCTGTTGCTTTGTTTTTTAGATGTTTCAGGAAACACCATACACTTCTCCCGAGTGGCTGTTGGCAATTTACATCCCGCCCATCAGCATAACAAGGCTCCCAGTTCTCCATGGCCTGTCCTGCCTTTCTGGATTTTACACTTTTATCAGATGGCCCTTTTGACCGGGGGGAAGTGAGAATTCATTGTAGTGCAGATTTCCTTTGCAAGCTTGCTTGGTTGGCCAAAAAGGGCATATGCGTTTTTTCTTGAATATATTCAGGAAAAAACGCATATGCCCTTTTTGGCCAAGTGCATCATTGTGGACGTTCTGCCTCTTTTCCTATGCTTTAAATGCAATTCCAGTCTACCTCCTGAAATCGGTTTCCTGCAATTCTGCCCCGCTTTCAAGTCCTCTTGGCAGCCTTACTTCAGTATATTTTTGGACGATAGCTGTCATTTATCACTCTGCAGGATTGTGAATTACAGTGCCCCTGAGCTCCTTTCTTCAACTCGCTTTCTTGTGAGCTGGCCGCAACACCGCAGGATTGCTTCAGGCCCTAATCTTGTTCCGGCACAGCACGCTGAGCCTTTGGTTAATTCCTCTTCCTGGTGGGAAATGAGAGTTAAATTTGCCCGTCCAGACACCTCCAGCTAGTCTCTCATTGGTTCTCCCTATTCCTGTTCATCTTCTGCAGTAATTGCAACCTGGGCCAAACAGAAGTTTAAAGGCACTGACTCTCCAAGTCGGGAGAGTGTTAGTAAAGCGTCTGGAATGTTGCACCCGAGTACAAGGTGATGAGAACTGAGACATATTTGAACACGTCTCCCGATCACACGGTTGATCATACTCTGGGTTCCACATGCATGTTTTAGCTGAAGGAAGAATCCCTTAAACCTGGAGAGTTGAGACCCGTGGAATGGGTACCATGTAATATGACTTCAAGGGGTCTTCATTTGCTCACCGAACCTCTCCAATCCTATCACTGCTGCGTTTATGCCCCTGTACACACGCTTGATTCTCTTTCAGAGACATAGCAATCCATAGGTTTTAAGATACTTACTAGTAAGGTACATTCTTAGGCGTTTAATATGGGGTGTTGAGTCCATTTCGTTGAGCAAGGAGTAGCTCTTGTCTATTCCATATTTGGCTTAAGGAACTTTATCTGTGCTCATTTTAATCTCTGGTTTTATGCAGCACCCCAACTCACCTTTCCCCTTAAGCAAGCATAAGTTGGTTTTCTAAATTTGAGACCCTCTTCTGTTTTGTAATTCAGTTCCTGTGTAGCCAAGTTTACATTCGGTG
This sequence comes from Orcinus orca, assembly GCF_937001465.1. NCBI lineage: Eukaryota > Metazoa > Chordata > Mammalia > Artiodactyla > Delphinidae > Orcinus > Orcinus orca. The sequence continues at coordinate 181,966 of NW_026043915.1, read as the reverse complement.
TATTAGTGATGTCTTATGATGTTTCTTTTTCTGTGTGACTTATTTCAGTTAGAAGCATCATACCTGAAACCACTCATTATGCTGCTATGGGCCTGATGAGATAGATTTCATTGCTGAGTGATATTGCATTGTACGTAAGTACCACAACTTCTTTATCCATTTTTCACTTTCTGCGATATTGAACTTGTCCCGTAAACGAGGTTCTTGTAAACAGAGCCGTCCCAAACTTTGGGGTGGCTGTGTCTTTTAGATTTTAATTTCCCTAAGCTATAGGACCATAAGTGGAAGTGCCCTAGGCTCTGTTGCTTTGTTTTTTAGATGTTTCAGGAAACACCATACACTTCTCCCGAGTGGCTGTTGGCAATTTACATCCCGCCCATCAGCATAACAAGGCTCCCAGTTCTCCATGGCCTGTCCTGCCTTTCTGGATTTTACACTTTTATCAGATGGCCCTTTTGACCCCGGGGAAGTGAGACTTCATTGTAGTGCAGATTTCCTTTGCAAGCTTGCTTGGTTGGCCAAAAAGGGCGTATGCGTTTTTTCTTGAATATATTCAGGAAAAAACGCATATGCCCTTTTTGGCCAAGTGCATCATTGTGGACGTTCTGCCTCTTTTCCTATGCTTTACATGCAATTCCAGTCTACCTCCTGAAATCGGGTTCCTGCAATTCTGCCCCGCTTTCAAGTCCTCTTGGCAGCCTTACTTCAGTATATTTTTTGACGATAGCTGTCATTTATAACTCTGCAGGTTTGTGAATTACAGTGCCCCTGAGCTCCTTTCTTCAATTCGCTTTCTTGTGAGCTGGCCGCAACACCGCAGGATTGCTTCAGGCCCTAATCTGGTTCCGGCACAGCACGCTGAGCCTTTGGTTAATTCCTCTTCCTGGTGGGAAATGAGAATTAAATTTGCCCGTCCAGACACCTCCAGCTAGTCTCTCATTGGTTCTCCCTATTCCTGTTCATCTTCTGCAGTAATTGCAACCTGGGCCAAACAGGAGTTTAAAGGCACTGACTCTCCAAGTCGGGAGAGTGTTAGTAAAGCGTCTGGAATGTTGCACCCGAGTACAAGGGGACGAGAACTGAGACATATTTGAACACATCTCCCGATCACACGGTTGATCATACTCTGGGTTCCACATTCATGTTTTAGCTGAAGGAAGAATCCCTTAAACCTGGAGAGTTGAGACCCGTGGAATGGGTACCATGCAATATGACTTCAAGGGGTCTTCATTTGCTAACCGAACCTCTCCAATCCTATCACTGCTGCGTTTATGCCCCTGTACACACGCTTGATTCTCTTTCAGAGACATAGCAATCCATAGGTTTTAAGATACTTACTAGTAAGGTACATTCTTAGGCGTTTAATATGGGGTGTTGAGTCCATTTCGTTGAGCAAGGAGTAGCTCTTGTCTATTCCATATTTGGCTTAAGGAACTTTATCTGTGCTCATTTTAATCTCTGGTTTTATGCAGCACCCCAACTCACCTTTCCCCTTAAGCAAGCATAAGTTGGTTTTCTAAATTTGAGACCCTCTTCTGTTTTGTAATTCAGTTCCTGTGTAGCCAAGTTTACATTCGGTGTATTAGTGATGTCTTATGATGTTTCTTTTTCTGTGTGACTTATTTCAGTTAGAAGCATCATACCTGAAACCACTCATTATGCTGCTACGGGCCTGATGACATAGATTTCATTGCTGAGTGATATTGCATTGTACGTAAGTACCACAACTTCTTTATCCATTTTTCACTTTCTGCGATATTGAACTTGTCCCGTAAACGAGGTTCTTGTAAACAGAGCCGTCCCAAACTTTGGGGTGGCTGTGTCTTTTAGATTTTAATTTCCCTAAGCTATAGGACCATAAGTGGAAGTGCCCTAGGCTCTGTTGCTTTGTTTTTTAGATGTTTCAGGAAACACCATACACTTCTCCCGAGTGGCTGTTGGCAATTTACATCCCGCCCATCAGCATAACAAGGCTCCCAGTTCTCCATGGCCTGTCCTGCCTTTCTGGATTTTACACTTTTATCAGATGGCCCTTTTGACCGGGGGGAAGTGAGAATTCATTGTAGTGCAGATTTCCTTTGCAAGCTTGCTTGGTTGGCCAAAAAGGGCATATGCGTTTTTTCTTGAATATATTCAGGAAAAAACGCATATGCCCTTTTTGGCCAAGTGCATCATTGTGGACGTTCTGCCTCTTTTCCTATGCTTTAAATGCAATTCCAGTCTACCTCCTGAAATCGGTTTCCTGCAATTCTGCCCCGCTTTCAAGTCCTCTTGGCAGCCTTACTTCAGTATATTTTTGGACGATAGCTGTCATTTATCACTCTGCAGGATTGTGAATTACAGTGCCCCTGAGCTCCTTTCTTCAACTCGCTTTCTTGTGAGCTGGCCGCAACACCGCAGGATTGCTTCAGGCCCTAATCTGGTTCCGGCACGGCACGCTGAGCCTTTGGTTAATTACTCTTCCTGGTGGGAAATGAGAATTAAATTTGCCCGTCCAGACACCTCCAGCTAGTCTCTCATTGGTTCTCCCTATTCCTCTTCAACTTCCGCAGAAATTGCAACCTGGGACAAACAGGAGTTTAAAGGCACTGACTCTCCAAGTCGGGAGAGTGTTAGTAAAGCGTCTGGAATGTTTCACCCGAGTACCAGGGGACGAAAACTGAGACATATTGGAACACGTCTCCCGATCACACGGTTGATCATACTCTGGGCTCCACATGCATGTTTTAGCTGAAGGAAGAATCCCTTAAACCTGGAGAGTTGAGACCCGTGGAATGGGTACCATGCAATATAACTTCAAAGGGTCTTCATTTGCTCACCGAACCTCTCCAATCCTATCACTGCTGCGTTTGTGCCCCTGTACACACGCTTGATTCTCTTTCGGAGACATAGCAATCCATAGGTTTTCAGATACTTACTAGTCAGGTACATTCTTAGGCATTTAATATGGGGTGTTGAGTCCCTCTCGTTGAGCAAGGAGTAGCTCTTGTCTATTATATATTTGGCTTAAGGAACTTTATCTGTGCTCATTTCAATCTCTGTTTTTATGCAGCACCCCAACTCACCTTTCCCCTTAAGCAAGCATAAGTTGGTTTTCTAAATTTGAGACCCTGTTCTGTTTTGTAATCCAGTTGCTGTGTAGCCAAGTTTACATTCCGTGTATTAGTGATATCTTATGATGTTTCTTTTTCTGTGTGACTTATTTCAGTTAGAATCATCATACCTGAATCCACTCATTATGCTGCTACGGGCCTGATGAGATAGATTTCATTGCTGAGTGATATTGCATTGTACGTAAGTACCACAACTTCTTTATCCATTTTTCACTTTCTGCGATATTGAACTTGTCCCGTAAACGAGGTTCTTGTAAACAGAGCTGTCCCAAACTTTGGGGTGGCTGTGTCTTTTTGATTGTAATTTCCCTAAGCTATAGGACCATAAGTGGAAGTGCCCTAGGCTCTGTTGCTTTGTTTTTTAGATGTTTCAGGAAACACCATACACTTCTCCCGAGTGGCTGTTGGCAATTTACATCCCGCCCATCAGCATAACAAGGCTCCCAGTTCTCCATGGCCTGTCCTGCCTTTCTGGATTTTACACTTTTATCAGATGGCCCTTTTGACCCCGGGGAAGTGAGACTTCATTGTAGTGCAGATTTCCTTTGCAAGCTTGCTTGGTTGGCCAAAAAGGGCGTATGTGTTTTTTCTTGAATATATTCAGGAAAAAACGCATATGCCCTTTTTGACCAAGTGCATCATTGTGGACGTTCTGCCTCTTTTCCTATGCTTTACATGCAATTCCAGTCTACCTCCTGAAATCGGGTTCCTGCAATTCTGCCCCGCTTTCAAGTCCTCTTGGCAGCCTTACTTCAGTATATTTTTTGACGATAGCTGTCATTTATAACTCTGCAGGTTTGTGAATTACAGTGCCCCTGAGCTCCTTTCTTCAATTCGCTTTCTTGTGAGCTGGCCGCAACACCGCAGGATTGCTTCAGGCCCTAATCTTGTTCCGGCACAGCACGCTGAGCCTTTGGTTAATTCCTCTTCCTGGTGGGAAATGAGAGTTAAATTTGCCCGTCCAGACACCTCCAGCTAGTCTCTCATTGGTTCTCCCTATTCCTGTTCATCTTCTGCAGTAATTGCAACCTGGGCCAAACAGGAGTTTAAAGGCACTGACTCTCCAAGTCGGGAGAGTGTTAGTAAAGCGTCTGGAATGTTGCACCCGAGTACAAGGGGACGAGAACTGAGACATATTTGAACACGTCTCCCGATCACACGGTTGATCATACTCTGGGTTCCACATGCATGTTTTAGCTGAAGGAAGAATCCCTTAAACCTGGAGAGTTGAGACCCGTGGAATGGGTACCATGTAATATGACTTCAAGGGGTCTTCATTTGCTCACCGAACCTCTCCAATCCTATCACTGCTGCGTTTATGCCCCTGTACACACGCTTGATTCTCTTTCAGAGACATAGCAATCCATAGGTTTTAAGATACTTACTAGTAAGGTACATTCTTAGGCGTTTAATATGGGGTGTTGAGTCCATTTCGTTGAGCAAGGAGTAGCTCTTGTCTATTCCATATTTGGCTTAAGGAACTTTATCTGTGCTCATTTTAATCTCTGGTTTTATGCAGCACCCCAACTCACCTTTCCCCTTAAGCAAGCATAAGTTGGTTTTCTAAATTTGAGACCCTCTTCTGTTTTGTAATTCAGTTCCTGTGTAGCCAAGTTTACATTCGGTGTATTAGTGATGTCTTATGATGTTTCTTTTTCTGTGTGACTTATTTCAGTTAGAAGCATCATACCTGAAACCACTCATTATGCTGCTACGGGCCTGATGACATAGATTTCATTGCTGAGTGATATTGCATTGTACGTAAGTACCACAACTTCTTTATCCATTTTTCACTTTCTGCGATATTGAACTTGTCCCGTAAACGAGGTTCTTGTAAACAGAGCCGTCCCAAACTTTGGGGTGGCTGTGTCTTTTAGATTTTAATTTCCCTAAGCTATAGGACCATAAGTGGAAGTGCCCTAGGCTCTGTTGCTTTGTTTTTTAGATGTTTCAGGAAACACCATACACTTCTCCCGAGTGGCTGTTGGCAATTTACATCCCGCCCATCAGCATAACAAGGCTCCCAGTTCTCCATGGCCTGTCCTGCCTTTCTGGATTTTACACTTTTATCAGATGGCCCTTTTGACCCCGGGGAAGTGAGACTTCATTGTAGTGCAGATTTCCTTTGCAAGCTTGCTTGGTTGGCCAAAAAGGGCGTATGTGTTTTTTCTTGAATATATTCAGGAAAAAACGCATATGCCCTTTTTGACCAAGTGCATCATTGTGGACGTTCTGCCTCTTTTCCTATGCTTTACATGCAATTCCAGTCTACCTCCTGAAATCGGGTTCCTGCAATTCTGCCCCGCTTTCAAGTCCTCTTGGCAGCCTTACTTCAGTATATTTTTTGACGATAGCTGTCATTTATAACTCTGCAGGTTTGTGAATTACAGTGCCCCTGAGCTCCTTTCTTCAATTCGCTTTCTTGTGAGCTGGCCGCAACACCGCAGGATTGCTTCAGGCCCTAATCTGGTTCCGGCACAGCACGCTGAGCCTTTGGTTAATTCCTCTTCCTGGTGGGAAATGAGAGTTAAATTTGCCCGTCCAGACACCTCCAGCTAGTCTCTCATTGGTTCTCCCTATTCCTGTTCATCTTCTGCAGTAATTGCAACCTGGGCCAAACAGGAGTTTAAAGGCACTGACTCTCCAAGTCGGGAGAGTGTTAGTAAAGCGTCTGGAATGTTGCACCCGAGTACAAGGGGACGAGAACTGAGACATATTTGAACACATCTCCCGATCACACGGTTGATCATACTCTGGGTTCCACATGCATGTTTTAGCTGAAGGAAGAATCCCTTAAACCTGGAGAGTTGAGACCCGTGGAATGGGTACCATGCAATATGACTTCAAGGGGTCTTCATTTGCTAACCGAACCTCTCCAATCCTATCACTGCTGCGTTTATGCCCCTGTACACACGCTTGATTCTCTTTCAGAGACATAGCAATCCATAGGTTTTAAGATACTTACTAGTAAGGTACATTCTTAGGCGTTTAATATGGGGTGTTGAGTCCATTTCGTTGAGCAAGGAGTAGCTCTTGTCTATTCCATATTTGGCTTAAGGAACTTTATCTGTGCTCATTTTAATCTCTGGTTTTATGCAGCACCCCAACTCACCTTTCCCCTTAAGCAAGCATAAGTTGGTTTTCTAAATTTGAGACCCTCTTCTGTTTTGTAATTCAGTTCCTGTGTAGCCAAGTTTACATTCGGTGTATTAGTGATGTCTTATGATGTTTCTTTTTCTGTGTGACTTATTTCAGTTAGAAGCATCATACCTGAAACCACTCATTATGCTGCTACGGGCCTGATGACATAGATTTCATTGCTGAGTGATATTGCATTGTACGTAAGTACCACAACTTCTTTATCCATTTTTCACTTTCTGCGATATTGAACTTGTCCCGTAAACGAGGTTCTTGTAAACAGAGCCGTCCCAAACTTTGGGGTGGCTGTGTCTTTTAGATTTTAATTTCCCTAAGCTATAGGACCATAAGTGGAAGTGCCCTAGGCTCTGTTGCTTTGTTTTTTAGATGTTTCAGGAAACACCATACACTTCTCCCGAGTGGCTGTTGGCAATTTACATCCCGCCCATCAGCATAACAAGGCTCCCAGTTCTCCATGGCCTGTCCTGCCTTTCTGGATTTTACACTTTTATCAGATGGCCCTTTTGACCGGGGGGAAGTGAGAATTCATTGTAGTGCAGATTTCCTTTGCAAGCTTGCTTGGTTGGCCAAAAAGGGCATATGCGTTTTTTCTTGAATATATTCAGGAAAAAACGCATATGCCCTTTTTGGCCAAGTGCATCATTGTGGACGTTCTGCCTCTTTTCCTATGCTTTAAATGCAATTCCAGTCTACCTCCTGAAATCGGTTTCCTGCAATTCTGCCCCGCTTTCAAGTCCTCTTGGCAGCCTTACTTCAGTATATTTTTGGACGATAGCTGTCATTTATCACTCTGCAGGATTGTGAATTACAGTGCCCCTGAGCTCCTTTCTTCAACTCGCTTTCTTGTGAGCTGGCCGCAACACCGCAGGATTGCTTCAGGCCCTAATCTTGTTCCGGCACAGCACGCTGAGCCTTTGGTTAATTCCTCTTCCTGGTGGGAAATGAGAGTTAAATTTGCCCGTCCAGACACCTCCAGCTAGTCTCTCATTGGTTCTCCCTATTCCTGTTCATCTTCTGCAGTAATTGCAACCTGGGCCAAACAGAAGTTTAAAGGCACTGACTCTCCAAGTCGGGAGAGTGTTAGTAAAGCGTCTGGAATGTTGCACCCGAGTACAAGGTGATGAGAACTGAGACATATTTGAACACGTCTCCCGATCACACGGTTGATCATACTCTGGGTTCCACATGCATGTTTTAGCTGAAGGAAGAATCCCTTAAACCTGGAGAGTTGAGACCCGTGGAATGGGTACCATGTAATATGACTTCAAGGGGTCTTCATTTGCTCACCGAACCTCTCCAATCCTATCACTGCTGCGTTTATGCCCCTGTACACACGCTTGATTCTCTTTCAGAGACATAGCAATCCATAGGTTTTAAGATACTTACTAGTAAGGTACATTCTTAGGCGTTTAATATGGGGTGTTGAGTCCATTTCGTTGAGCAAGGAGTAGCTCTTGTCTATTCCATATTTGGCTTAAGGAACTTTATCTGTGCTCATTTTAATCTCTGGTTTTATGCAGCACCCCAACTCACCTTTCCCCTTAAGCAAGCATAAGTTGGTTTTCTAAATTTGAGACCCTCTTCTGTTTTGTAATTCAGTTCCTGTGTAGCCAAGTTTACATTCGGTGTATTAGTGATGTCTTATGATGTTTCTTTTTCTGTGTGACTTATTTCAGTTAGAAGCATCATACCTGAAACCACTCATTATGCTGCTATGGGCCTGATGAGATAGATTTCATTGCTGAGTGATATTGCATTGTACGTAAGTACCACAACTTCTTTATCCATTTTTCACTTTCTGCGATATTGAACTTGTCCCGTAAACGAGGTTCTTGTAAACAGAGCCGTCCCAAACTTTGGGGTGGCTGTGTCTTTTAGATTTTAATTTCCCTAAGCTATAGGACCATAAGTGGAAGTGCCCTAGGCTCTGTTGCTTTGTTTTTTAGATGTTTCAGGAAACACCATACACTTCTCCCGAGTGGCTGTTGGCAATTTACATCCCGCCCATCAGCATAACAAGGCTCCCAGTTCTCCATGGCCTGTCCTGCCTTTCTGGATTTTACACTTTTATCAGATGGCCCTTTTGACCCCGGGGAAGTGAGACTTCATTGTAGTGCAGATTTCCTTTGCAAGCTTGCTTGGTTGGCCAAAAAGGGCGTATGCGTTTTTTCTTGAATATATTCAGGAAAAAACGCATATGCCCTTTTTGGCCAAGTGCATCATTGTGGACGTTCTGCCTCTTTTCCTATGCTTTACATGCAATTCCAGTCTACCTCCTGAAATCGGGTTCCTGCAATTCTGCCCCGCTTTCAAGTCCTCTTGGCAGCCTTACTTCAGTATATTTTTTGACGATAGCTGTCATTTATAACTCTGCAGGTTTGTGAATTACAGTGCCCCTGAGCTCCTTTCTTCAATTCGCTTTCTTGTGAGCTGGCCGCAACACCGCAGGATTGCTTCAGGCCCTAATCTGGTTCCGGCACAGCACGCTGAGCCTTTGGTTAATTCCTCTTCCTGGTGGGAAATGAGAATTAAATTTGCCCGTCCAGACACCTCCAGCTAGTCTCTCATTGGTTCTCCCTATTCCTGTTCATCTTCTGCAGTAATTGCAACCTGGGCCAAACAGGAGTTTAAAGGCACTGACTCTCCAAGTCGGGAGAGTGTTAGTAAAGCGTCTGGAATGTTGCACCCGAGTACAAGGGGACGAGAACTGAGACATATTTGAACACATCTCCCGATCACACGGTTGATCATACTCTGGGTTCCACATTCATGTTTTAGCTGAAGGAAGAATCCCTTAAACCTGGAGAGTTGAGACCCGTGGAATGGGTACCATGCAATATGACTTCAAGGGGTCTTCATTTGCTAACCGAACCTCTCCAATCCTATCACTGCTGCGTTTATGCCCCTGTACACACGCTTGATTCTCTTTCAGAGACATAGCAATCCATAGGTTTTAAGATACTTACTAGTAAGGTACATTCTTAGGCGTTTAATATGGGGTGTTGAGTCCATTTCGTTGAGCAAGGAGTAGCTCTTGTCTATTCCATATTTGGCTTAAGGAACTTTATCTGTGCTCATTTTAATCTCTGGTTTTATGCAGCACCCCAACTCACCTTTCCCCTTAAGCAAGCATAAGTTGGTTTTCTAAATTTGAGACCCTCTTCTGTTTTGTAATTCAGTTCCTGTGTAGCCAAGTTTACATTCGGTGTATTAGTGATGTCTTATGATGTTTCTTTTTCTGTGTGACTTATTTCAGTTAGAAGCATCATACCTGAAACCACTCATTATGCTGCTACGGGCCTGATGACATAGATTTCATTGCTGAGTGATATTGCATTGTACGTAAGTACCACAACTTCTTTATCCATTTTTCACTTTCTGCGATATTGAACTTGTCCCGTAAACGAGGTTCTTGTAAACAGAGCCGTCCCAAACTTTGGGGTGGCTGTGTCTTTTAGATTTTAATTTCCCTAAGCTATAGGACCATAAGTGGAAGTGCCCTAGGCTCTGTTGCTTTGTTTTTTAGATGTTTCAGGAAACACCATACACTTCTCCCGAGTGGCTGTTGGCAATTTACATCCCGCCCATCAGCATAACAAGGCTCCCAGTTCTCCATGGCCTGTCCTGCCTTTCTGGATTTTACACTTTTATCAGATGGCCCTTTTGACCGGGGGGAAGTGAGAATTCATTGTAGTGCAGATTTCCTTTGCAAGCTTGCTTGGTTGGCCAAAAAGGGCATATGCGTTTTTTCTTGAATATATTCAGGAAAAAACGCATATGCCCTTTTTGGCCAAGTGCATCATTGTGGACGTTCTGCCTCTTTTCCTATGCTTTAAATGCAATTCCAGTCTACCTCCTGAAATCGGTTTCCTGCAATTCTGCCCCGCTTTCAAGTCCTCTTGGCAGCCTTACTTCAGTATATTTTTGGACGATAGCTGTCATTTATCACTCTGCAGGATTGTGAATTACAGTGCCCCTGAGCTCCTTTCTTCAACTCGCTTTCTTGTGAGCTGGCCGCAACACCGCAGGATTGCTTCAGGCCCTAATCTGGTTCCGGCACGGCACGCTGAGCCTTTGGTTAATTACTCTTCCTGGTGGGAAATGAGAATTAAATTTGCCCGTCCAGACACCTCCAGCTAGTCTCTCATTGGTTCTCCCTATTCCTCTTCAACTTCCGCAGAAATTGCAACCTGGGACAAACAGGAGTTTAAAGGCACTGACTCTCCAAGTCGGGAGAGTGTTAGTAAAGCGTCTGGAATGTTTCACCCGAGTACCAGGGGACGAAAACTGAGACATATTGGAACACGTCTCCCGATCACACGGTTGATCATACTCTGGGCTCCACATGCATGTTTTAGCTGAAGGAAGAATCCCTTAAACCTGGAGAGTTGAGACCCGTGGAATGGGTACCATGCAATATAACTTCAAAGGGTCTTCATTTGCTCACCGAACCTCTCCAATCCTATCACTGCTGCGTTTGTGCCCCTGTACACACGCTTGATTCTCTTTCGGAGACATAGCAATCCATAGGTTTTCAGATACTTACTAGTCAGGTACATTCTTAGGCATTTAATATGGGGTGTTGAGTCCCTCTCGTTGAGCAAGGAGTAGCTCTTGTCTATTATATATTTGGCTTAAGGAACTTTATCTGTGCTCATTTCAATCTCTGTTTTTATGCAGCACCCCAACTCACCTTTCCCCTTAAGCAAGCATAAGTTGGTTTTCTAAATTTGAGACCCTGTTCTGTTTTGTAATCCAGTTGCTGTGTAGCCAAGTTTACATTCCGTGTATTAGTGATATCTTATGATGTTTCTTTTTCTGTGTGACTTATTTCAGTTAGAATCATCATACCTGAATCCACTCATTATGCTGCTACGGGCCTGATGAGATAGATTTCATTGCTGAGTGATATTGCATTGTACGTAAGTACCACAACTTCTTTATCCATTTTTCACTTTCTGCGATATTGAACTTGTCCCGTAAACGAGGTTCTTGTAAACAGAGCTGTCCCAAACTTTGGGGTGGCTGTGTCTTTTTGATTGTAATTTCCCTAAGCTATAGGACCATAAGTGGAAGTGCCCTAGGCTCTGTTGCTTTGTTTTTTAGATGTTTCAGGAAACACCATACACTTCTCCCGAGTGGCTGTTGGCAATTTACATCCCGCCCATCAGCATAACAAGGCTCCCAGTTCTCCATGGCCTGTCCTGCCTTTCTGGATTTTACACTTTTATCAGATGGCCCTTTTGACCCCGGGGAAGTGAGACTTCATTGTAGTGCAGATTTCCTTTGCAAGCTTGCTTGGTTGGCCAAAAAGGGCGTATGCGTTTTTTCTTGAATATATTCAGGAAAAAACGCATATGCCCTTTTTGGCCAAGTGCATCATTGTCGACGTTCTGCCTCTTTTCCTATGCTTTAAATGCAATTCCAGTCTACCTCCTGAAATCGGTTTCCTGCAATTCTGCCCCGCTTTCAAGTCCTCTTGGCAGCCTTACTTCAGTATATTTTTGGACGATAGCTGTCATTTATCACTCTGCAGGATTGTGAATTACAGTGCCCCTGAGCTCCTTTCTTCAACTCGCTTTCTTGTGAGCTGGCCGCAACACCGCAGGATTGCTTCAGGCCCTAATCTGGTTCCGGCACGGCACGCTGAGCCTTTGGTTAATTCCTCTTCCTGGTGGGAAATGAGAATTAAATTTGCCCGTCCAGACACCTCCAGCTAGTCTCTCATTGGTTCTCCCTATTCCTGTTCAACTTCCGCAGAAATTGCAACCTGGGACAAACAGGAGTTTAAAGGCACTGACTCTCCAAGTCGGGAGAGTGTTAGTAAAGCGTCTGGAATGTTTCACCCGAGTACCAGGGGACGAAAACTGAGACATATTGGAACACGTCTCCCGATCACACGGTTGATCATACTCTGGGCTCCACATGCATGTTTTAGCTGAAGGAAGAATCCCTTAAACCTGGAGAGTTGAGACCCGTGGAATGGGTACCATGCAATATGACTTCAAAGGGTCTTCATTTGCTCACCGAACCTCTCCAATCCTATCACTGCTGCGTTTGTGCCCCTGTACACACGCTTGATTCTCTTTCGGAGACATAGCAATCCATAGGTTTTCAGATACTTACTAGTCAGGTACATTCTTAGGCATTTAATATGGGGTGTTGAGTCCCTCTCGTTGAGCAAGGAGTAGCTCTTGTCTATTATATATTTGGCTTAAGGAACTTTATCTGTGCTCATTTCAATCTCTGTTTTTATGTAGCACCCCAACTCACCTTTCCCCTTAAGCAAGCATAAGTTGGTTTTCTAAATTTGAGACCCTGTTCTGTTTTGTAATCCAGTTGCTGTGTAGCCAAGTTTACATTCCGTGTATTAGTGATATCTTATGATGTTTCTTTTTCTGTGTGACTTATTTCAGTTAGAATCATCATACCTGAATCCACTCATTATGCTGCTACGGGCCTGATGAGATAGATTTCATTGCTGAGTGATATTGCATTGTACGTAAGTACCACAACTTCTTTATCCATTTTTCACTTTCTGCGATATTGAACTTGTCCCGTAAACGAGGTTCTTGTAAACAGAGCTGTCCCAAACTTTGGGGTGGCTGTGTCTTTTTGATTGTAATTTCCCTAAGCTATAGGACCATAAGTGGAAGTGCCCTAGGCTCTGTTGCTTTGTTTTTTAGATGTTTCAGGAAACACCATACACTTCTCCCAAGTGGCTGTTGGCAATTTTCATCCCGCCCATCAGCATAACAAGGCTCCCAGTTCTCCATGGCCTGTCCTGCCTTTCTGGATTTTACACTTTTTTCAGATGGCCCTTTTGACCCCGGGGAAGTGAGACTTCATTGTAGTGCAGATTTCCTTTGCAAGCTTGCTTGGTTGGCCAAAAAGGGCGTATGCGTTTTTTCTTGAATATATTCAGGAAAAAACGCATATGCCCTTTTTGGCCAAGTGCATCATTGTGGACGTTCTGCCTCTTTTCCTATGCTTTAAATGCAATTCCAGTCTACCTCCTGAAATCGGGTTCCTGCAATTCTGCCCCGCTTTCAAGTCCTCTTGGCAGCCTTACTTCAGTATACTTTTGGACGATAGCTGTCATTTATAACTCTGCAGGTTTGTGAATTACAGTGCCCCTGAGCTCCTTTCTTCAATTCGCTTTCTTGTGAGCTGGCCGCAACACCGCAGGATTGCTTCAGGCCCTAATCTGGTTCCGGCACAGCACGCTGAGCCTTTGGTTAATTCCTCTTCCTGGTGGGAAATGAGAGTTAAATTTGCCCGTCCAGACACCTCCAGCTAGTCTCTCATTGGTTCTCCCTATTCCTGTTCATCTTCTGCAGTAATTGCAACCTGGGCCAAACAGGAGTTTAAAGGCACTGACTCTCCAAGTCGGGAGAGTGTTAGTAAAGCGTCTGGAATGTTGCACCCGAGTACAAGGGGACGAGAACTGAGACATATTTGAACACGTCTCCCGATCACATGGTTGATCATACTCTGGGTTCCACATTCATGTTTTAGCTGAAGGAAGAATCCCTTAAACCTGGAGAGTTGAGACCCGTGGAATGGGTACCATGCAATATGACTTCAAGGGGTCTTCATTTGCTCACCGAACCTCTCCAGTCCTATCACTGCTGCGTTTATGCCCCTGTACACACGCTTGATTCTCTTTCGGAGACATAGCAATCCATAGGTTTTAAGATACTTACTAGTAAGGTACATTCTTAGGCGTTTAATATGGGGTGTTGAGTCCATTTCGTTGAGCAAGGAGTAGCTCTTGTCTATTACATATTTGGCTTAAGGAACTTTATCTGTGCTCATTTTAATCTCTGGTTTTATGCAGCACCCCAACTCACCTTTCCCCTTAAGCAAGCATAAGTTGGTTTTCTAAATTTGAGACCCTCTTCTGTTTTGTAATCCAGTTCCTGTGTAGCCAAGTTTACATTCGGTGTATTAGTGATGTCTTATGATGTTTCTTTTTCTGTGTGACTTATTTCAGTTAGAAGCATCATACCTGAAACCACTCATTATGCTGCTACGGGCCTGATGACATAGATTTCATTGCTGAGTGATATTGCATTGTACGTAAGTACCACAACTTCTTTATCCATTTTTCACTTTCTGCGATATTGAACTAGTCCCGTAAACGAGGTTCTTGTAAACAGAGCCGTCCCAAACTTTGGGGTGGCTGTGTCTTTTAGATTTTAATTTCCCTAAGCTATAGGACCATAAGTGGAAGTGCCCTAGGCTCTGTTGCTTTGTTTTTTAGATGTTTCAGGAAACACCATACACTTCTCCCGAGTGGCTGTTGGCAATTTACATCCCGCCCATCAGCATAACAAGGCTCCCAGTTCTCCATGGCCTGTCCTGCCTTTCTGGATTTTACACTTTTATCAGATGGCCCTTTTGACCCCGGGGAAGTGAGACTTCATTGTAGTGCAGATTTCCTTTGCAAGCTTGTTTGGTTGGCCAAAATGGGCGTATGCGTTTTTTCCTGAATATATTCAGGAAAAAACGCATACACCCATTTTGGCCAAGTGCATCATTGTGGACGTTCTGCCTCTTTTCCTATGCTTTAAATGCAATTCCAGTCTACCTCCTGAAATCGGTTTCCTGCAATTCTGCCTTGCTTTCAATGCCTCTTCATAGCCTTTCCTCAATATACTTTTTGATAATAGTTGGCCTTTATAACTCTGCACGTTTTTGAATTGCAGTGGCCCTTATCTCCATTTTTCAGCTCTTATTTTTGTGATCTTGCCTCATAACCACAGGATTCCTTCAGGCCCTATTTTTCTTCTGGGACGCCTTGCTGTGCCTTTGGTTAATTCTTCTTACTGATGTGAAATTAGAGTGACATGTGCCCATTGAAACTGCTACAGCTAGTTTCTCACTGGTTCCCCCTATTCCCATTCATCCTCCGCACTAACTGTAGACTGTGCGATACCGGAACTTAAAGGCATTGACTCTCCATGTGGGGTTGTTGTTAGTAAAGTGGCTGGAATGTCGATCCGGAGCCCCAGGAGAGGAACAATGAGGTGCGTTTTAGAAACCTTTCCCGATCATATGGTATACCAGTCGCTGGGTTTCCCAAGCATGGTTTAGCTGTAGGAAGATTCCCTTCAACCTGGAGTGTTGGGACCCTTGGAATGAGTAGCATGAAGTATTGCATTAAACTTTCGGCAGTTGCTCACCAAAGCTCACCAATCCTCTCAGCCCCAAGTGCCCAGCCTTATGTCTTATCCAGCTGTGGGTTTATATGTGGTCAACCCAGGTTGCATCACAGCCCCTGAGCGAATATTGTAAGAATTTTTCTCTCTTTGATTGTTTCTGCGTTGTGTTTTTAAAATTTATTTCTATAATGGGGTTTAGCTCATTTTCACTGCTGTGTTTGTGCTGCTCTGCACACACTTGATTCCCTTATGAAGATATATCAATACATGAGTTTTAAGATTCTTATTACTCAGATATATTTCTGTGTAGTATATAGGGTGTGTTGAGGCCAGTTCATTGAGCAAGGTGTAGATCTTGTCTAATATCTATTTGGTTTATTGAACGGTATCTGTGCTAATTTCAAACTCTGGTTTTATGTATCACCCCACCTCTCCTTTCCCCTTAAGCTGACATAAGTGTGTTTTCTAAATGTGAGACACTGTTCTGTTTTGTAATTCATTTTTTGTGCAGCCATATTTACCCTCCTTCTATACGTGATATCTTATGATATGTTTCTTTTTCTGTTTGACTTATTTCAAGTAGTATTATCGGACCTAAATCCACTCTTTATCCTTCTACTAGCCTTATTACATTGATTTCATGGTGAAGAGATATTCCATTGTACATAAGTACCACATCTTCTTTATCCATTGTTCTCTTTCCTGGGATATTTAAGGTGTACTGAAGTTGAGGTTCTTGTAAACAGAGTAGCCCTAAACTGTGGTGTGCTTGTGTCTTGTTGATTTTTAGACTTCCCTAGATATACTCCCATGATTGGATGTGTCCTATGCTCTGTAGCTCTGTTTTTTAGATGATTTAGGAACCACCATACACTTCTCCAGAGTGGCTCTCGGCAGTTCACACACTGCCCATCAGTGTATAAAGGCTCCCTGTTCTCCATGGCCTGTCCTGCATTTCTGGTTTTTACAATTTTTTAGGATGGCCCTTTTGACCGGTGGGAAATGAGACTTCTTTGTTGTGCACATTTGCATTGCTTGCTTGCTTCGTTGCCGATAAAGTGCGTATGCGTTTTTTCCTGGATATAATCAGGAAAAAACGCATACGCCCTTTTGGGCCAACTGCATCATTGTCGAAATTCTGCCGCTTTTCTTGTGCTTTAAAGACGAGTCCAATCTATCTCTTGAAATCTGTTTCTTGCAATTCTGTCTTGCATTCAGATCCTCTTCTTTGCCTTACCTCAACATAGTTTTGGACGTTAGTTTTCATTTATAACTCTGCAGGTTTGTGAATTGCAGTGACCCTGAACTCCATTTTTTAAGTTGCTCTTTTGTGAGCTGGCCTCAAACCCGCAGGATTGCTTCAGGCCCTATTTTGGCTCCGGCGAGGCGGGCTGAGCCTTTTTTCAATTCTTATTCTTAATGGGAAATTAGAGTGATATGTGCCCGTCCAAACCCCTACAACTATTCTCTCATTGGTTCCCCCTCTTCCCGTTCATCCTCCTCACAATTTGCAAAATGTGTGAAACAGAAGTTGAAATGTGCTGATTCTCCAAGTGGGGAGATTCTAAGTAACGTGGCTGGAATGGTGAACAGGAGCACCAGGAGAGGATAAATGAGCTGCATTTTAGACACATCTCCCGATCACATGGTGTACAGTCCTCTGGGTTTTCCATGCATGTTTTAGCTGTAGGAAGATCCCTTGAACCTGCAGATTTGGGACCCATTGAATGGGTACCAGGTAGTATTACTTTAAAGGGTGTGCATTTCCTCACCCAACCTCACATTTCTCTTAGTGCAAACAGTTTCCAGCCTTATGTCTCATCCTGCTGTGGGTCTAGACGTGTTCAATCCATGTTGCATCACCGTCCCTGAGGAAAAGTTGTAAGAGGTTTTCTCTGTCTCTCTGTCGTTTATGTTTTTCAATTTATTACTATATTGGTTACAGCTGATTTTCAAAGCTCTGTTTCTTGCTGCTGTACATCCACTTGATTCACGTACAGAGAGACATCAATAAATTCTTTTTCAGATTCCTACCAGTTGTATATATTCTTTTCCGGTGACTTGAGTGTGCTGAGTGCAGTTCTTTTAGCTACCGTGTAGGCCTTGTTGATTATCAGTTTGGTATTTGGAATGGTATCTTTGCTAATTTCAACCTCCTGGATGATGCCTCACCCCTCCCCACCTTTCCCGTTTAGCAGCCTTATGAGTGTTTTCTACATATTTGACTATGTTTTTGTTTTGTAATTTATTTCTTGTGTAGCTATTTTGGATTCCACCTTTAAGTGATATCTTATGATATGTGTCTTTTTCTTTTTGAATTATGTCACTTAGAATGATCATACGTAACTCCTCTGGAGTTGTTACAACTGGCCATATTTCATTGATTTCCGGGTGAGTAATATTCCACTCTACCTAAGTACCACATCTCTATCCATTTTTTCCCTCCAGAGACATTAAAGTTATATCCTAGTCGAGGATCTTTTAAACAGAGAGGCAGTAAACATTGGGGTGCCTGTGTCCTCTCGATTTTTGTTTTTCCCAAGATATACGCCCATGAGTGCAAGTGCCCTATGCTCTGTAGTTCATTTTTTAGATGCTTTAGTAAACACAATACACTTCTCCAGAATGGCCGTTGGCAATATACATTTCCACTATAAGTCTCACAGGGCTCCCTCTTCTCCTTGCCCTATCCTGCATTTCTGTTGTTTACGCTTTATGAGGATGGCTCTTCTGACTGAGGCGAAGTGATATCTTTTGTAGTATTGATTTCCAGTGCCCACCTGTTTGGTTGGCTAAAAAAGTGTATGCCCTTTACTTGAATATATACAGAAAAAAACGCATACACCCTTTTTGGCCAACTGCAATGTTGGCAATGTTCAGCCCCTTTTCTTGTGCTTAATGGCGAGTCCTTTCTACCTCCTCAAATCCCTTTCCTGCCATTCTCCCTTGCTTACAAGTCCTTTTCTCTGACTTTCCTCAAGACATTTTTCAGTGATGGATATTTTCAACTCTGCAGTTTCGTGAATTTTACTGCCCCTGAGTTCCATTGTTCAACTTGTGTTTATGGGAACTGGCCACAAAGCAGTGGGATTTCCTCAAGCCCTATACTGTTTCCATGGGCAAACCTAGCCTTTGGTCAATTCGTCTTCCTGATTGGAAATTAGAGTGACATGTGCCTGTCTGAACACCTAGGACTTGTCTCTCATTGTTCCTCATCCTTCCGCTTCATCCTCTGGACAAATTCCAAACTGTACGCAACAGGATGTTGACAGTGCTGACATCTCCAAGTGGGTAGACTTTAGTAAAGAGGCTAGAGGGGTGAACCCGAGCACCAGGAGATGAGGAGATGAGATGCCTTTTCCAAACTCTTCCCGATCAGACGGTATACCATCCTCTGGTTGTGACAGACATGTTTTAGCAGTAGGAAGTGTCCCATTCATGTAAGGAGAACACCAGGGCTTTTTCAAAATCAGTGTCTCCCCGAAACCCAAACTGGGGAATTTTTTAAGCTACGGCTACATATATGTTCATTAAGGGCCTTGGGAAGTAGGCAGAGTCCAAACTTTAGATGATTGAAGTCTTCAGGGTCAGAAGCACTCACCACCAGCTTCCCTTAGGTTACACTTTAACTGTCATTGATAGATGATGTCAATAAAAATATCTATTCTTTTTCAGATTATTTCCCCTTATAGGTTATTGCAAAATGTTGAGTGTAGTTCCCTGTGCTATACAGTAGTTCCTTGTTGATGATCTGTTTTATACATAGCAGTGTGTATGTGTTAATCCCAAACTGTTAATTTATCCCTCCTCCCACCTTTCCCCTTTGGTAATAATAAATTATACGATTTTATACTTCTCAGAAATGGGGGAGCTGAAAGAGAGGTATCATTTTCAATGGAGAAGCATTTAAAACAAGATTGAAGCTTTAACCAAGATTATTAGATGTACATCCTTGGAAAGAAATCACTTCGTTTCTCTAATATTGACCTGACAAATAAGACAAACCCTTTCACTGAACTTGCTTATAATAAAGTGATGGAAATATCAAATGGAAGTGTTAGAAACATCTTATTTTACCCGAGCCTTATACACTGTTCTATGTTAACTACAGTTTGGCTCACACATCTGTTCATTGAGGTTACAATAATCTCAATTTCTGTTACTGATCCTCCAGAGTGGACCCCAACAAGTGTCCCCCTGCCCAGTGTCATTGGGGCCAACAGATCGAGACTGAGTTTGGTTCACAAGCAAAGGAAACTTTATATTTTGATCAGAGAATGGAGAGGTGAGAGCATGCACTACCCCGTGGGCTGTGGGCTGGGCTGCTGTGTAGAGATCCTGTCAGAGTCAGTGGGAGGGAGGGGGCGGAGCTCTCGAGGGCCGGGTTGGCTGCAGCTCAGGCTCTATATCGCGGAGTCTGCACTGGGCCCCAGGAGCTGAGGTGTCGACCCAGCCATTCTGCACTAGGAAATCTGGTCTGAAGTGCCGGGTGTGGAACCTCTGCATGCGGGACCCTAGGAGCACGTGAAATTAGACAAAGCACAAAGGATAAAAAAGGTTAGACTTGACTTTATTGCCCAGATTCTATTTTTATCTCCCAGGGATTTTTAATGGGCTTTGCTGGGGACAAACCCCTCCTCTGCCTTTTGTCCCGTTCCTCATTCTTGGAGTTCTGAGGGTGCAGACCCTTCTACTGTAACTGCTGAGTGCTGAGTTGGGAGCCCTCATACCCAGGGGCAAGTGTCAGAACTTCTCCCCAGCAGCCTCCAGGTGACGTTGATTGTCCCCAGGCCCCCTGCCTCCTTGCTCGTCCGCCTGAGCACCAGCATTGGAAGTGTTATAGATTCTAATGACCTTTAAGGGTCCAGGAAAGAGATGTGCAGAGACGCTGTGGGGATCGGTTTCACCGCACCGCACATTTGTTCGGCCACCTTAGGCTGACCGTTTCTGCCAGCCTAGATGCTCTGAACAGTAGTCTGTGCTTTCTTCAATTAGGCCCCTGAATTAACGTACAAACAGCACCAGGTGTCCGAGCCCTGCCCACTCAACTCCCAGACAGTCCAGGGTCAGTAGTGATCAAGGACCATGATGGCCACTGAGTCAACAGCCTTTTGAAGTAAACAGGAGTCCAGCCGGTCTTATTGGCCACCATCATCACGGTGTCTGTAGGCTTTTCTATGGTGACAGTGTGATATACGGTTCCCACGCCAAGATTATTATCTCCCCTCTGGGTGCAGTAAGTCCTGCAAGCAGTAGTCTACTCTTTTGGAACACACTCTTGTTGTTTTATGAGAGAAACTCCAGGTCAAGTGATGTTCACACGAGTCATCATGGTGCCCTGTTGCCCCCGGTTATCTCTCTGGATGTTGGAGTTGGAAGGCCTCCTCACTCGAGGTCAGTGTGCCCACGGAACGAACCCTGCAACTTCAGGGCATGGTTGGTGGTTAGGATCACCACGTGGGGTCATTTTCCCTTAGGAGGGAGGTGGCCTTTTGGGCTGCTGATTTACAGGTTTTTAGGTACCGCCAGTATCTTGGCCAGATGTGGCAGTGGGCCAAGCCCCTTGGTGCCCGTAGTTTATCCTACCTGGATGGCATTCTTGCATTGTTCCATTTCAAGTGGTCCCAGTTTTTGCACTAATTCTCCAATGGCGATTCACCTTTCACCGGGAATGTAAAGGTCAAAGCGTTTAGCTAAATTAGGGAGTTCCAGGGCAAGGGTCTGAATTGACTGCTCTTTCCATTCTTGAAAGGCCACTTCTGGATTCTATTCAAAAGGATCATCATCTTTTCCTTTCAGTGTTTCATATAGAGGCCCAGCTAGTAGACTGTAGTTAGGGATCCAGAAGCAGCAAACCCTGGCCTCCCCAGGAACCCCTAAGCTGTCTTCTAGTTTTAGAAAGGGGTAAGGCTTCAAATGGTTTCTTCCCTTTCCTGGGATGGGCTTCTCCGACCTTCTGTGAGAATGAAGCCCAGGCAGGTCACCGCAGTCTGTGATATTTGAGCTTTTTCTTGGACAACTTCTATCCTTTATTGGCTTGGTAGTTCAGAGGCCTCCTTAGTAGGGCTGGCGATCAGAATGTCGTCTGTGTATTGAAGGAGGGTTTCCTTTTCCAGAGGTAGAACTTTTAGGTCTTTAGCTAAGCTTTCCCCAAAGACGGTGTGGGAATTTTTGCACCCTTGGGGCAAGACGGCCCGGAAGTATTGTTTTAGTTGTATATTGAGTCCTGCCACTCACAAGCCAAAATTTCTTGTGACTCTGGGACTAATGGAATACAAAAGAAGACATCATTGAAGACTAATACAGAATACCATGTCCTGGTGGTTGGTAGAATGACCAGCAGGGTGTAGGAATTAGGAGCAACTGGAGGTATATCCTCGGTGGCTTCACTGACTGTCCTGACATCCTTTACCAGGTCCCCAGCAGCCCATGGGGCTCTCGTGGTCAGACCAATCCCAGGATACAGAGCTACCATTGCAGGTACCGTGGCAGGGCTGGGCACACAGGAACCATGCACATAGCCCTCATTGCAGAGCACCCCCAGCTCACCTGTCACTCAGAGCTGACACAGAGCACCTCAGAGCAGGACTTGAACTAACAAACAGCAGCTGCAACAGTTCTGTGACCCTGGGCATCACTCTGTGCGGCCTCCCTCCACCTGGTCTTCCAGAGACTTCCACTGCACTCGGGGCACCAGGCCTCTGTCTCCAACCACCACCCACCCCTCCTCTCCCTGACTCCTGGGTTCCTCTCATTAGGAGAGGGTTTTCTTGAAGTTGTCTCCCACTCATGGGACAGATAAAATGATTAGAAAACAAGCCAAAGCTGCAGCCCCTTGTCTATCCTGACTCTCAGGAGCCCACACCTGTTCCTTGGACCTGGTCGGTTCAGCAAGTTCCATTTTCTGCAACTGTGAGCCCCTGAGGGGTGATGATTGGCTGAGCTGGGCAGCCTTACCGTGCCGGCCAGCCCTCCCCAGGTGTGCCTGGGTTGAGATCAATATAAATACCACTCCAGGCAGCAAGAGCCCCTGCAGCCATGCCTGACGCCATTTTCTCTGCCCTGTCAGCAGTCTCGGGGCTGGGCTGGTGGGAGGGAGTGAGAGGCCACAGCTTTGTGGGTGGCCCAGTGTGAGTGGGGCTCTGCTGGACTTTCTGCAGCAGTTGCCAGGCTGCCACCTGCTAAAGAAGAGGATGTGTCACCCATACCTGCTGCTGGAATTTCTCCCTGGGCAGAGGTGAGGAAGGAAAAAAGCAGTGGGGGCAGGGACAGGATGGGTATCTCAGGCAGGGAAATGGAAATCTTCCAGAAGAGCACCCAGTGCCAGGACCATCCTGGCTGGCCTGCAGGCACCAAGTCGGCTGGCATGGTGTCACTCGTGTGGCTCCATGGCCCTTCCTCTAGGCTTTCAAGTCCTTGTACATATTCAGGTGTTTTACCTGGGAAGGTTGGGAACAGTTCAGCAGCAGCTGGCCTGGGGCTCATCTCACGTTTACTCACAGATGCCTCGGCACGTTCCCCCAGGCTTGTAATGAGGACACTCCTTGTGGGGGGGCTGCTGGTTGCATGCGAGACGATTCCCCACCTCTGACCAACTTCAGAATTGTCTACCACTGGAGCAAGTGCCCTGATAGGGTTTTCATCTGTATAACTGGTGGGTTCTGTTTTGTTTTTTTCTTTTTTGTTTCAAGGTAGATTTTATTCCTCTTTTTTGTACTTATGGATGTAAGCATGGAAATAATTCATTCATATAAATACATGTATGTGAAGGGAATAACTTTTTTCCGTTTTTTAAAAAATTTTATTTTTTATTTTATTTATTTTTTATACAGTAGGTTCTTATTGGTTATCTATTTTATACATATAAATGTATACATGTCAATCCCAATCTCCCAACTCCTCCCACCGCCACCCCCCCCATGGCTTTCCCCTCTTTGTGTCCATACATTTGTTCTCTACATCTGTGTCTCTATTTCTTCCCTTCAAACCGGTTCATCTGTACCATTTTTCTAGGTTCCACATATATGCGTTAATATACAATATTTGTTTTTCTCTTTCTGACTTACTTCACTCTGTATGACAGTCTCTAGATCCATCGACGTCTCTACAAATGACCCAATTTCATTCCTTTTTATGGCTAATAGTCCATTTTATATATGTATCACATCTTTATCCATTCGTCTGTCTGTGGGCATTTAGGTTGCTTCCATTACCTGGCTATTGTAAATAGTGCTGCAATGAACATTGTGGTGAATGTGTCTTTTTGATTTATGGTTTTCTCTGGGTATATGCCCAGTAGTGGGTTGCTGGATCATATGGTAATTCTATTTTTAGTTTTTTAAGGAACCTCCATACTGTTCTCCATAGTGACTATCAATTTACATTCCCACCAATCGTGGAAGAGGGTTCCTTTTCTCCACACCCTCTCCAGCATTTGTTGTTTGTAGATTTTCTGATGATGCCCATTCTAACAGGTGTGAGGTGATACCTCATTGTAGTTTTGATTTGCATTTCTCTAATAATTAGTGATGTAAAGCAGCTTTTCATGTGCTCCTTGGCCATCTCTACGTCTTCTTGGAAGAAATGTCTATTTAGATCTCCTGCCCATTTTTGTATTGGGTTGTTTGTTTTTTTAATATTGAGCTGCATGAGCTGTTTATATATATTGGAGATTAATCCTTTGTCCATTGATTCAGTTGCAAATATATTCTCCCATTCTGAGGGTTGTCTTTTTGTGTTTGTAGTTTCCATTGCTTTGCAAAAGCTTTTACGTTTCATTAGGTCCCATTTGTTTAGTTTTCTTTTTTATGTCATTACTCTAGGAGGTGGATCAAAAAAGATCTTGCTGTGATTTATGTTAGAGTATTCTTCCTATGTTTTCCTCTAAGAGTTTTATACTGTCCGGTCTTACATTAAGGTCTCTAATCCATTTTGAATTTATTTTTGTGTATGGTGTTAGGGGGTGTTCTAATTTCATTCTTTTACATGTAGCTGTCCATTTTTCCCAGCACCACTGATTGAAGACACTGTCTTTTCTCCATTGTATATTCTTGCCTACTTTGTCATAGATTAGTTGACAATAGGTGTGTAGGTTTATCTCTGGGCTTCTTTCTTTTTTATTTTCCTTTTACACCTTTATTGGAGTATAATTGCTTTACAATGGAGTGTTAGTTTCTGCTGTATAACAAAGTGAATCAATTATACATATACATATATCACCATATCCCCTCCCTCTTACATCTCCCTCCCACCCTCCACATCCCACCCCTTTAGGTGGTCACAAAGCACCGAGCTGATCTCCCTGTGCTATGTGGCTGCTTCCCAGTAGCTATCGATGTTACATTTGGTAATGTATATATGTCCATGGCACTCTCTCACTTCGTCCCAGCTTACCCTTCCCCCTCCCCGTGTCCTCAAGTCCTTTCTCTATGTCTGTGTCCTTAATCCTGTCCTGCCCCTAGGTTCTTCATAAACTTTTTTCTTTAGATTCCATATATCTCTGTTAGCACACGGTATTTATTTTTCTCTTTCTGACTTACTTCACTGTGTAGGACAGACTCTAAGTCCATCCCCCTCACTACAAATAACTCAGTTTTGTTTCTTTTTATGGCTGAGTAATATTCCATTTATATATGTGCCAGATATTCTTTATCCATTCATCTGTCGATGGACACTTAGGTTGCTTCCATGTCCTGGCTATTGTAAGTAGAACTGCAATGAACATTGTTGTATATAACTCTTTTTGAATTATGGTTTTCTCAGGGCAAATGCCCAGTAGTTGGATTGCTGGGTCGTATGGTACTTCTATTTTTAGTTTTTTAAGGAACCTCTATACTGTTATCCCTAGCGGGTATAGCAATTTACATTCCCAGCAACAGTGCAAGAACGTTCCCTTTTCTCCAGTAAATGTCTCTCCAGCATTTATTGTTTGTAGATTTTTTGATGATTGCCATTCTGACTGCTGGGAGGTGATACCTCACTGTAGTTTTGATTTGCATTTCTCTAATGATTAGTGATGTTCAGCATCCTTTCATGTGTTTATTGGCAATCTGTATGTCTCCTTTGGAGAAATGTCTATTTAGGTCTTCTGCCCATTTTTGGATTGTGTTGTTTGTTTTTGTGATATTGAGCTACACGAGCTGCTTGTAAATTTTGGAGATTAATCTTTTGTCATTTGCTTCATTTGAAAACATTTTCTCCCATTCTGAGGGTTGTATTTTCGTCTTGTTTATGTTTTCCTTTGCTGTGCAAAAGCTTTGAAGTTTCATTAGGTCCCATTTGTTTATTTTTGTTTTTATTTCCACTTCTCTAGGAGGTGGGTCAAAAAGGATCTTGCTGTGATTTATGTCATAGAGTGTTCTGCCTATGTTTTCCTCTAATAATTTTATAGTGTCTGGTCTAACATTTAGATCTCTAATTCATTTTGAGTTTATTTTTGTGTATGGTGTTATGGAGTGTTCTAATTTCATTCTTTCACGTGTAGTTGTCCAGTTTTCCCAGCACCACTTACTGAAGAGACTGTCTTTTCTTCATTGTATATCTTTGCCTCCTTTGTCATAGATGAGTTAGCCATAGGTACGTAGGTTTATCTCTGGGCTTTCTATCTTGTTCAATTGATCTATATTTCTGTTTTTGTGCCAGTATGATATAATCTTGATTAATGTAGCTTTGTAGTATAGTCTGAAGTTAGGAAGTCTGATTCCTCCAGCTCTTTTAATTTCCCTCAAGACTGCTTTGGCTATTCGGGGTCTTTTGTGTCTCCATACAAATTTTAAGATTTTTTTGTTCTAGTTCTGTAGAAAATGCCAGTGGTATTTGATAGGGATTGCATTGAATCTGTAGCTTGCTTTGGGTACTATAGTCATTTTCACAATATTGATTCTTCTAATCCAAGAACATGGTTTATACCTCCATATGTTTATATCATCTTTGATTTCTTTCAGCAGTGTCTTATAGTTTTCTGAGTACAGGTCTTTTACCTCCTTATGTAGGTTCATTCCTCCGTATTTTATTCTTTTTGTTGCAATGGTGAATGAGATTGTTTCCTTAATTTCTCTTTCTGATCTTTCATTGTTAGTGTATAGGAATGCAAGAGATTTCTGTGCATTAATTTTGTATCCTGCAACTTTACCAAATTCATTGATTAGCTCTAGTAGTTTTCTGGTGGCATCTTTAGGATTCACTATGTGTAGTATCGTGTCATTTGCAAACAGTGACAATTTTACTTCTTCTTTTCCAATTTGTATTCCTTTTATTTCTTTTTCTTCTCTGATTACTGTGTCTAGGACTTCCAAAACTATGTTGAGTAATAGTGGTGAGAGTGGACATCCTTGTCTTGTTCCTGATCTTAGAGGAAATGCTTTTAGTTTTTCACTATTGAGAATGATGTTTGCTGTGGGTTTGTCATATACTGCCTTTATTATGTTGAGGTAGATTCCCTCTATGCCCACTTTTTGGAGACTTTTAATCATAAATTGGTGTTGAATTTTGTCGAAAGCTTTTCCTGCATCTATTGGGATGATCATATTTTTATTCTACAATTTGTTAATATGGTGTATCACATTGATTGATTTGTGTATATTGAAGAATTCTTGCATCCCTGGGATAAACCCCACCTGATCATGGTGCATGATCCTTTTAATGTGTTGTTCAATTCTGTTTCCTAGTATTTTGTTGAGGATTTTTACATCTATATTAATCAGTGATATTGGTCTCTAATTTTCTTTTTCTGTAGTATCTTTGTCTGGTTTTGGTATCAGGGTGATGGTGGCCTCATATAATGAGTTTGGGAGTGTTCTTTCCCCTGAAAAGTTCTGAAGAGTTTGAGAAGATTGGGTGTTAGCTCTTGTCTAAATGTTTGATAGAATTCACCTCTGATGCCATCTAGTTCTGGACTTTTGTTTGTTGGAAGATTTTTAATCACACTTTCAATTTCATTACTTGTGATAGGTCTGTTCATATTTTCTATTTCTTCCCGGTTCAGTCTTGGAAGGTTATACCTTTCTAAGAATTTGTCCATTTCTTCCAGGTTGTCCATTTTATTGGCATAGAGTTGCTTGTAGAGGTCTCTTAGGATGCTTTGTATTTCTGTGGTGTCTGTTACAACTTCTCCTTTTTCATTTCTAATTTTATTGATTTGAGTCCTCTCCCTCTTTTACTTGAGTCTGGCTACAGGTTTATCATTTTTGTTTATCTTCTCAAAGAACCAGCTTTTAGTTTTATTGATCTTTGCTATTGTTTTTATTTCATTTATTTCTGCTCTGATCTTTATGATTTCTTTCCTTCTATTAACTTTGGGTTTTGTTCTTCGTTCTCTAGTTCCTTTAGGTGTAGGGTTAGATTGTTTATTTGAGATTTTTCTGGTTTCTTGAGGTAGTCTTTTATTGCTATAAACTTCCCTCTTAGAACTGTTTTTGCTGCATCCCATAGGTTTTCAATCATCGTGTTTTTGTTGTCATTTGTCTCTAGGTAGTTTTTGATTTCCTCTTTTATTTCTTCAGTGATCTCTTGGTTATTTAGAAACGTATTGTTTAGCCTCCATGTGTTTGTTTTTTACGTTATTTTCCCTGTAATTGAGTTCTAATCTCATAGCATTGTGGTCGGAACAGCTGCTTGATATGATTTCAGTTTTCTTAAATTTACTGAGGCTTTATTTGTGACCCAAGATGTGATCTATCCCGGAGAATGTTTCGTGTACCATTGAGAAGAACTTGTAGTCTGCTGTTTTTGGATGGAATGTCCTATAAATATCCATTAAATCTATCTGGTCTATTGTGTCATTTAAAGCTTGTGTTTCCTTATTAATTTTCTGTCTGGATGATCTCCATTGGTGTAAGTGAGGTGTTAAAGTCCCTTGCTATTATTGTGTTACTGTTGATTTCCTCTTTTATAGCTGTTAGCAGTTGCCTTATATATTGAGGTGTTCCTGTGTTGGGTACATATATATTTATAATTGTTATATCTTGGATTGATCCCTTGATCATTATGTAGTGTCCTTCCTTGTCTCTTGTAACATTCTTTATTTTAAAATCTATTTTATCTGATATGAGTATTGCTACTTCAGCTTTCTTTTGACTTTCATTTGCATGGAATATATTTTTCCATCCCCTCACTTTCAGTCTGTATGTGTCCCTAGGTCTGAAATGGGTCTCTTGTAGACAGCATATATATGGATCTTGTTTTTGTATCCATTCAGTGAGCCTGTGTCATTTGGTTGGAGCATTTAATCCATTCATGTTTAAGGTAATTATCAATATGTATGTTCCTATTATTATTTTCTTAATTGTTATGGGTTTGTCTTAGTGGGTCCTTTTCTTCTCTTGTGTTTCCCACTTAGAGAAGTTCCTTTAGCATTTGTTGTAGAGCTGGTTTCATGGTGCTGAATTCTCTTAGCTTTTGCTTGTCTGTAAAGCTTTTGATTTCTCCATCAAATCTGAATGAGATACTTGCTGGGTGGAGTACTCTTGGTGGTAGGTTCTTCCCTTTCATCACGTTAAATTATCATGCCACTCCCTTCTGGCTTGTAGATTTTCTGCTGAGAAATCAGCTGTTAACCTTATGGGAGTTCCGTTGTATGTTGTCATTTTTCCCTTGTTGCTTTCAATAATTTTTCTTTGTCTTTAATTTTTTCAATTTGATTACTGTGTGTCTTGGCATTTTTCTCCTTTGGTTTATCCTGCCTGGGACTCTCTGCGCTTTGTGGACTTCGGTGGCTATTTCTTTTCCCATGCTAGGGAAGTTTTCAACTATAATCTCTTCAGATATTTTCTCGAGTCCTTTCTCTCTCTGTTCTCCATCTGGGACCCCTATAATGCGAATGTTGTTGCATTTAATGTTGTCCCAGAAGTCTCTTAGGTTGTCTTCATTTATTTTCATTCTTTTTCTTTATTCTGTTCCATGGCAGTGATTTCCACCTTTCTGTCTTCCAGGTCACTTATCCGTTCTTCTGTCACAGTTATTCTGCTACTGATTCCTTCTAGTGTATTTTTCATTTCAGTTATTGTATTGTTCATCTCTGTTTGTTTGTTCTTTAATTCTTCT
Source organism: Orcinus orca (assembly GCF_937001465.1). Classification (NCBI taxonomy): domain Eukaryota; kingdom Metazoa; phylum Chordata; class Mammalia; order Artiodactyla; family Delphinidae; genus Orcinus; species Orcinus orca. Next base: position 152,487 of record NW_026043915.1, on the reverse strand, counting down.
AGGTGTTTGTTCCTTAATTCTTCTAGGTCTTTGTTAAGCATTTCTTGCATCTTCTCGATCTTTGCCTCCATTATTTTTCTAAGGTCTTGGATCATCTTCACTATCATTATTCTGAATTCTTTTACTGGAAGGTTACCTATCCCCACTTCATTTCGTTGTTTTTCTGAGGATTTATCTTGTTTCTTGATCTGGTATAAAGTCCTCTGCCTTTTCATTTTCTCTGTCTTTCTGTGAATGTGGTTTTCCTTCCACAGGCTGCAGAATTGTAGTTCTTCTTGCTTCTGCTGTCTGCTCTCCAGTGATTGAGTCTATCTGAGAGGCTTGTGCAAGCTTCCTTATGCGAGGGACTGGTGGTGGGTAGAGCTGGGTGTTGCTCTGGTGGGCAGACCTTTAATCTGCTTGTCTGTGGATTAAATAAAAGTTTAATAAAAAGTTTAATCCACTTGTCTGCTGATGCATGGGGCTGGGTTCCCTCCCTGTTTGTTGTTTGGACTGAGGCGACCCAGCACTGGAGCCTACCTTGCTCTTGGTGAGGCTAATGGTGGACTCTGGGAGAGTTCACGCCAAGGAGTATTTCCCAGAACTTCTGCTGTCAGTGTCGTTGTCCCCATAGTGAGCCGCAGCCACACCCCACCTCTGCAGGAGACCCTCTAAAACTAGCAGCTAGGTATGATCATTCACCTATGGGGTGACTGCTCCTTCCCCTGGGTCCTGATGTGCACACTACTTTGTGTGTGTCCTCCAAGAGGGGAGTCTCTGTTGAGACTCTGAGTCTCTGAGTGCAGTTGAGACTCTGAGTGGAGTCGCACAGACTCTGGGTCCTGTGAAGCTTTGATGTTTTGTGGTTCTAGAAATCCTATAGGAGACGGTCCACAGCAGGTGAAGCTAATGCTGTCATAGAGGTGGTGAAACCAAAGATCTGCAGTTCCGACTAGAGGTGCTGATGTACAAACAGGACAAAATCATCTCATGTGAATGTAGTTCAGGCATGTTTAAAATGAATGCAGTCATGTTAATGCCTAACATCTTCTATCTTGTGCCTCTCCTCAAGGACCCCCTCCTCAGTTCCTGAGGCTCCTGTAAGTCATGTACAGGGGAATGGAGAGTGGGCTCTGTCCAGTCTGAGCCCTGAGTTACCCTGTGTGTATCTTAGGATACTTTGTATTTCTGTGGTGGCTCTTGTAACATCATCTCTTTCAGTTCTGATTTATTTGGGCCCTCTCTTTTAAAAAAAGTACTACTGTTGTCTTTTATTCCTTACAGAAGTTTAATAAGTGTTTGATCTACTACCCTTACTCTATGTATACTTTTTGCCGTGAGATTTTTACTTTTGTTTGTTTTCTTGTTACTGTCAATAATTAGTGAGAATTCTTTTAAGCTACCTTCAACATTGTTTATAAAGCTGCTTTATTAGTGATGACAGAGCTTTAATGGAAGTCGTGTTCTGGTTGTAAACTAGAATGCAATGTGCCAGCAAAAAGTCCCTTAAGTGTATGTCTCATTACTTCTTGTTCTTTTTTTTTCCTTTTTTCTCTCTTTTTTTTCTTGTTCTTTTTTTAATTTTTTTTTTATCAGAGCAAATTTGATTAAAATGTTTTGTTTGTTCTAGGTGTGTAAGATGTGGTTCTTTTACACATATACATGTATCTATACTTCTTCAGATCGTTTTCTCATGTAGCTTGTGACACAATGTTGAGTAGTCTTCTCTTGGTATTCTGTAGGTCTTTGGTGATTATATATTTCACATGTGTTTCTATATCTATGTTAACCCCAATATCCTAATATATCCAGTCCTCACACCTTTCCATTTGGTGAACCTTAACTTTGTTTAATGAATCTGTGATTGCCTTTCTCTGTGGAAATATCTTCATTGGTATCAATTTTTAGCTAACACCTATAAGTGATATTATAGGATATGTGTCTTTTGCTGTCTGACTTAGTACAATTTGCCTGATTACCTCTAGAATCATCTACGGTGCTGCAAATGGCATTGTTTCATTTTTTTTCCCTAGATAATATTCCATCTGTACATGTACCAGTTCTTCTTTGTCCACTCACCTTTTGATGGACTTTTTGGTTGCCTCCATGTCTTGGCTATTGTAATACTGCTGCACTGCACATTTGCCTGCCTGTGTCTTTCCAATTCTGTCTTCTTATGTTATAGGCCCAAGAGTGGGCCTCCTGTATCATATAGTATCTCAGGGTTTACCGTTTAAATGCACCACGATTCTGTGCTCATTAGTGGCTCTTTCCAGGTTACATCTCACTTAAAGTTGAGGGTATGCATTTCTCTACAACCCCTTCAGCATTTATTTATTTATTTATTTTTAACATCTTTATTGAAGTATAATTGCTTTACAATGGTGTGTTAGCTTGTGCTTTACAACAAAATGAATCAGTTATACATATACATATGTTCCCATATCACTTCCCTCTTGCGTCTCCCTCCCTCCCACCCTCCCTCCCCTCCCCTCCCCTCCCCTCCAGGCGGTCACAAAGCACCGAGCTGATCTCCCTGTGCCATGCTGCTGCTTCCCACTAGCTATCTACCTTACGTTTGGTAGTGTATATATGTCCGTGCCTCTCTCTCCCTTTGTCACAGCTTACCCTTCCCCCTCTCCATATCCTCAAGTCCATTCTCTAGTAGGTCTCTGTCTTTATTCCTGTTTTACCCCTAGGTTCTTCATGACATTTTTTTTTCTTAAATTCCAGGTATATGTGTTAGCATACGGTATTTGTCTCTCTCTTTCTGACTTACTTCACTGTGTATGACAGACTCTAGGTCTATCCACCTCATTACAAATAGCTCAATTTCGTTTCTTTTTATGGCTTCAGCATTTATTGTTTGTAGTTTTCTTGCTGATGGATATTCTGACTGGTGTGAGCTGATACCTCTTTGTGGTTGAATTTGCATATGACTCATAATCCTTTGAAATTGCGCTTTAAGGCATGTCCTTTTTATTTTTCAAACTGTGATTACAGCTTAGCTCTTCAAAGTGTTTTCTAAAGTATGTGTTACATTTTGAAATTTATTGGCCATTACCTCCCTCAAAACATTTTGAGGGCAGGTTTCATTTACAGCCCTGCAGTACTTGTTCACATGAAGTGACCATTAGCACAGACTTTAAAGCTGCTTTTGCAGGTAACGGCCAGATTGCGGCAGCCTTTCTTTGTTCCCCATGCTGGTACTAGGGAAACAGAGCTTCCGGCCAGTGGTCTTCCTCGGTTATAAATTAGAGTGGAATGTGCCCGGATAAACCCCCAAAGGTGATGTCTCCTTATTTTTGTTTGTTTTTTAAATTTAATTTATATTTTTATCGGAGTAATATTCCATTGTGTATATGGACCACTTCTTGGTGCATAGCTCTGTTGAGGGACATTTTCGTTGCTTCCAAGTGTTGGCTATATTAAATATTGCTGGAGTGCAAGATTGCCAGCCTGTGACTTTTTGATTCTCATTTTCTCAGGTGATAGGCCGAGCAGTGGGTGTGACTGATTGACTAGTAGCTCAATGTTTACCTTTTCAAAGCACCTCCATTGTGTTTTCATTAGTGGCTCTTACCATGTCTCCCTTAGAACCAAGGGTACGAACTTCTCCACAATCCCTTCAGCATTTATAGTTTGCAGCATTTTTGCTAATGGCCAATCTGACTGCTGTGACCTGATAAGTTTTTGTAATTTGGGTTTGCATGACTTTAAAATTTCCTAAAATTCATCATTTTCCACGCCTTTTTCCTTTCTGTTAAAAATCAAGTGTGAGTACAATATATCTCTTGAAGCTCTCTTCTTGGAAGGTTGCCCTCTTTTGAATTTTTGGTGGATATTCGACCCCAGGATTTTTTTGGAGGGCAGATGTCATTACAGAACTGCAAGTTTGGTGAATATTTAGTGACCATTAGCACTGGGTTTAAAGCTGCTGTTGTGGGAAACAGCCACAAGGAGGCAGCATTTGTCCTTTCCCAAATCTGAGTACTAGGGCAGCAGAGCCTTTCTGGAAGTCGTGGTCCTAGGTTTTAAGTTAGAATGGAATGTGCCAGGAGGAACGCCCATAAGTTTATGTCTCATTACATCTTGGTTTTTAAAATTTATTTAATCGGGGTAATGATTAGATATTGTTTGTCCAGATGTACACAATCTGGTTCATTTGTACAATATATATGTCTATTCATGTTCAGATCCTCTTCCCATGTAAAATATTACAGTGTTCCGTAGACCTCCCTTGCTATATGGTCCGTCTTTTTGATATATGTTTATTATATGTATTTGTATACGTATGGTAACGTTAATCTTAATTTATCCATTCTGCCCACCTTTCCTTTTAGATAAGCATACTTAATTTCTAAGTCTGTGAGTGTCTTTCTCTGTGGAAATATGTTCATTTGTGTTAGTTATTAGATAACGCTTATAAGTGATATCATAGGATATAGGTCTTTTGCTTTCTGACTTACCTCATATTCTGTGATTATCTCCAAGCTCATCTATGGCACCTCAAATAGCAGTGTTTCATTGTTTTCCATGGCTAATATTCTATTGTGAACGTGGACCACTTCTTCTTCATCCATACATCTGTTGATGGACATTTTGGTGGCTTCACTGTCTTGGCTATTGTGAATAAGGCTGCAGTGCAGCTTTTGCAGCCCGCGTCTTCTTGATTCTGGTCTTCTCAGGTGAGAGGCCCAGTGGTGTGACTGCTGCATCGAATGGTATCTCAACTTTTACTTTTAATCGTAGCTCCTTTCTGTTCTCATTATTGGCTCTTACCACGTTACATCTCACCAGCAGCTAGAGGGTACACAGTTCTCTAAAACACCTTCAGAATTTATTGTTTGTAGACCTTTTGCTGATGGTCAGTCGACTGGTGTGAGTTGAAACCTTTTTGTACATTAGATTTGCATGTGTCTAATAATTCCTGAGGTTGAGCTTTCACTCATTTTCGTTTTTTTAAACAAGAGAGTGAGTCAAACTTACCTCTTCATACTATCATCTTGAAAAATTTGTAAGTTTTGAATTTTATTGTCCATTCCCTACCTCAGCACAGTTGTTTAGGGCAGGTGTCCTTTGTAGCCCTGAGTCCTTGTGAATGTTAAGAGAACATTAGCTGTGGGCTTAACGCCGCTCTTGCGGAAAACGGCCACAAGGCAGCAGAATTTCTACATTTCCAACTCTGGGTTTTTGGGCAGCAGAGCCTTCCTGGAAATCGTGTTAGTAGGCTGCAAATTAGAGTGGAATGTGCCAGAGCACATCCCCAAGAGCTTATATCTCCTTACTTCTTGTTTGTTTTATAAATTTAATTTTTATTAATTATCAGAGCAAACTTGATAAAAATATTTTGTTTCTCCTAGGTGTACAGAATCTGGTTCATTATATCAATGTATCTGTCATTTATCTTTGCATTCTTTACCGTGTAGGTTATTACAGAGTGTTGCCTAGACCTCTCTTGGTATTCCATAGGTATTTTGTGATTATATATTTCGTATGTATTAGTACATGTCTGTTAACCCTCATATCCTAATTCACACATTCCTTACACTTTTCCATTTGGTTAAACATATTTTTTTTTTCTTAATCCATGCTTTTCCTTCTCTTGGAAATAAGTTCATGAGTATCAACTTTTAGGTAACACCTAGAAGTGATGTCATAGGATATCTGTCTTTCACTTTCTTTCTTTAATTTGAGTGATTATCTCTAGGTCCTTATATGGTGGTGCAAACGGCACTGTTTCATTGTTTTCCATGGCTAATATTCCATTGTTTACATGGACCACTTCCTCTTTGTGCATTTTTCTGTTGATGGACATTTTGGTTTCTTCCAAGTCTTGGCTATGTTAAATATTCCTGCAGTACAGGATTGCCAGCCTGTGTCTTTTCCATTCTGCTCTGCTCAGGTGATAGGCACATCAAAGGACCTACCAGATCACATGGTAGCTCAATTTTTACCCTTAAACGCACCTCCATTATGTTCTCACTACTGGCTGTTACCAGTTTACATCCCCCCAGCAGCTGGAGGGTACACAGTTCTCTGAAACCCCTTCAGCATTTATTCTTTGTAGACTTTTTGCTGAAGAACATTCTGAAGGCTGTGAGGTGAACATTTCTGTAATTGGATTTGCATGGCTTTATTCATTGCTGATGTTGCGCATTTTTCAATTTCCTTTTATTTTAAAGAGAAAGAAAAGACAAAATGTGCGTAAAATATGCCTCTTGACATTGTCTTCTTGAAATGTTGACGTCTTTTGAATTTTCTGGTCGATTACGACCCCAGGACATTTTTTGAGGCCCGGTGTCCTTTACGGTGCTGCACATATTTTGAATATTAAGTGAACGTTACCTCTTGGTTTAAAGCTGCTGTTGTGTGAAACAGCCACAAGGCGGCAGCATTTCTCCTTTACCAAATCTGGTTACCAGGGCAACAGAGCCTTAATGGAAGTCCTGTTCTAGGTTGAAAATTAGAATGGGATGTGCCAGGAAAAATTCCTTTCAGTTTATGTCTCATTATTTCTTGTTCATATTTTTAATTTAATTTTTATTTTTTATCGCAGCAAATTTGATTACAATGGTTTTTTTTTTTTTGTTCTAGGTGTGCAAGATGTGGTTCTTTCACACACATACATATATCTATTCTTCTTTGGAACCTTTTCCCAGGTAGGTTATGACACAATGTTGAGTAGTCTTCTCTTGGTATTCCGTAGGTCTTTGGTGATTATATATTTCACATGTGTTTCTATATCTATGTTAACCCCAATATCGTAATGTATCCAATCCTCACACCTTTCGATTTGGGGAACCATAAGTTTGTTCAATGAATCTGTGATTGCCTTTCTCTGTGGAAATATCTTCACTGTTATCAATTTTCAGGTAACACCTATAAGTGATATACGTTAGGTGTCTTTCGCTTTCTCACTTACTACAAGTTGCATGGTTACCTCTAGACTCATCTATGGTGCTGCAAATGGCATTGTTTCATTTTTTTCCTGAGCTAATATTCCATCTCTACATGTAACAGTTCCTCTTTGTCCACTCATCTGTTGATGGACTTTTGGTTGCTTCCATGTCTTGGCTATTGTAATACTGCTGCAGTGCAGATTTGCCTGCCTGTGTCTTTCCAATTATGTCTTCTTATGTTATAGGCCCAGGAGTGGGCCTGCTGGATCATATAGTAGCTCAATGTTGAGCTTTTAAAGGCACCTCCACCCTGTTCCCATTAGTGACTCTTACCAGGTTACGTCCCACTTCAAATTAAGGGTATGCATTTCTCCACAACCTCTTCAGCATTGATCATTTGTAGTTTCTTTCCTGATGGTTATTCTGAATGGTGTGAGCTGATACCTCTGTGTGGTTGGATTTGCATGTGTCTCATAATCCTTTGAAATTGAGCTTTCAGGCATGTCCTTTTATTTTTCAAACGGTTATTACAGCTTAGTTCTTCAAATGGTTTTCTTGAAATATGTGCCACATTTTGAAATACTTTGGCCTTTACCTCCCACAAAACATGATGAAGGCAGGTTTCCTTTACAGCCCTGCAGGACTTGTTCATATGAAGTGAAAATTAGCATAGGTTTTAAAGCTGCTTTTGCAGGTAATGGCCAGAGGGTGGAGCATTTCATAATTCTATGAAACGTAACTGAACACACAATATATATTTTTTCTTTTAAATTTCCATTGTTACTTTTTTAAAGTACAATTATAATTGAAGTTCTTTGTAACAAGTGAAATTTAAAAAATTAAAGGAAAAGATAATATTTTACCACTTGCCATCCTTTCCCATTTACTGAAACGACCAGCATAATGTGTAGAGTTCTCATTTTATCCAGGTGTTCTATACATCTGGAATATCATGCTTCTCACTGTAGAAAAACAGATTTAGCTCTCACACTTTTTATAGGCTACATAACAGTCCATAGAACAGAAGTACCAACTATTTCAGACTTAGCTTTTTGAGGGACACTCAGGTTACTTTCTGTTTTATTTTGTTGTTCTTTTTCTGGGGGGGGGTAGGAGCTTATTATTTATTTATTTATTTTTGTTGTGTTGGGTCTGAGTTTCTGTGTGAGGGCTTTCTCTAGTTGTGGCAAGTGGGGGGCCACTCTTGATCTCGGTGCACGGGCCTCTCACTATTGCAGCCTCTCTTGTTGCAGAGCACAGGCTCCAGATGCGAGGGCTCACTGGTTGTGGCTTATGGGCCTAGTTGCTCCATGGCATGTGGGATCCTCCCAGACCAGGGCTCGAACCTGTGTCCCCTGCATTAGCAGGCAGATTCTAACCACCGCACCACCAGCGAAGCCCCCTATTTTGTTGTTCTGCTAGTTTGTTTTAACCCAAGAAAATATTTTTTTAAATACAAAAAAACAAAATTAAGCTAGGGGTAAGGATTAGGGTTTAGGGTAAGGTTTAGGGTTAGGATACGGGTTAGGATTATTGTATGGCTTAGAGTATGGTTTAGGGTTATGGTTATGGTATGGGTTAGTGTTAGGGTACAGTTTAGGGTATGGCTATGGTGTTAGGGTATGGGTTAAGGTATGGGTTAGTGTTAGGGTATGGGTTAGGATTAGGGTATGGTTTACATTCAGGGTTATGGTTAGGTTTAGTGTATGGGTTAGTGTTACATACGGGTTAGGGTAAGGGTTAGGGTTAGGTTTAGTGTTAAGGAAGGGGTACAGTTTAGGGTACAGTATAGGGAACAACAAAGGGTTAGGGTTAGGGTACGTGTTAGGGTACAGTTTAGTGTTAGTGTACGGGTTAGGATTAAGGTATGGTTTAGGGTAAGATTTAGGGTTAGGTTTAGGGAATGGGTATGGTTTGGGGTACAGTTTAGGGTATGACCACGTGTTAGGAGTAGGGTAAGTGTTAGGGTACGGTTTAGTGTTAGTGTACAGGTTAGGATTATGGTACGGGATAGTGTAAGGGTTAGGGTTAGGGTTAGGGAATGGGTACAGATTAGGTTACAGGTTAGGGTATGACAACGGGTTAGGGTTAGGGTACATGTTAGTGTATGGGTTAGGATTAGGGTACGGGTTAGGTTATGGGTTAATGTTAGGGGATGGGTTAAGATTAAGGTACGGGTTATGGTACGGTTTAGGGAAAGGGTTAGGATATGGGGTAGGGTAAGGATAAAGTTTAGTGTATGGCTATGTGTTACTGTTAGGGTACATGTTAGCGTACGGGTTAGTGTTTGTGTACAGCTTACGGTAAGGGTTAGGGTTAGGGAATTGGTACGGTCTCAGGTACAGGTTAGGGTACGGTAGCGGGATAGGGTTAGGGTACGTGTTAGGATGAGACTTCTTTGTAGTGCAGATTTGAATTTCCCGCTTGCTTGGTTGGCCAAAAAGTGCGTATGCGTTTTTTCCTGAATATATTCAGGAAAAAACGCATACGCACTTTTTGGCCAAGTGCATCGTTGCCTAAGATCGGCCGCTTTTCATATGCTTTAAATGCAATTCCAATCTACCTCCTGAAATCTGTTTCCTGCAATTGTGCCTTGTTTCAAGTCCTCTTCACAGCCATACCTCAATATATTTTTGGACGATAGTTGTCCTTTATAACTCTGCAGCTTTGTGAATTGCAGTGTCCCTGAGCTCCTTTTTTCAACTCGCTTTCTGTGAGCTGGCCACAAATCAACAGGATTGCTTCAGGCCCTATTCTGGTTCCGGCACGGCACACTGAGTCTTTGGTTAATTCTACATCCTGGTGGGAAATTAGAGTGAAATGTGCCTGTCCAAACACCTACAGCTAGTCTCTCATTGGTTCTCCCTATTCCCGTTCATCCTCCGCAGAAATTGCAGAGTGTGCCAAACAGGAGGTTACAAGCACTGACTCTCCAAGTGGGGAGATTGTTAGTAAAGCGTCTGGAATGGCGAACCCGAGTACCAGCGGACGAATAATGAGATGCGTTTTAGAAACCTTGCCCGATCACACAGTGGACCATCCTCTGGGTTTCCCACGCATGTTTTAGCTGTAGGAAGAATCCCTTAAACCTGGAGAGTTGGGACCCATGGAATGGGTAGCACGCAGTACTACTTCAAAGGGTTTGCATTTGCTCACCGAACCTCACCAATCCTCGCAGCCCCAAGTGTCCAGCCTTATGTATCTCCCAGCTGTGGGTGTAGATGTGGTAAATCCAGGTTTCGTCACAAGCCCTGAACGAATTATTTAAGAATTTATCTCTCTTTCACTGTCTTTGTGTTTTGATTTTGAAATTTATTTTTATAATGGGGTTTAGCTGATTTTCACTGCTGTGTTTATGCCGCTCGATGCACACTTGATCCTCTTATGGAGACATATAAACACATAGGTTTTAAGATTCTTACTAGTCAGATATATTCCTCTGCAGTGAATAGGGGGTGTTGAGTCCACTTCGTTGAACAAGGAGTATATCTTGTCTATTACTGGCTTATGGAACTGTATCTGTGCTAATTTCAATCTCTGGTTTTATGCAGCACCCCAACTCACCTTTCCCCTTAAGCAAGCAAAAGTTTGTTTTCTACATGTGAGACTCTGTTCTGTTTTGTAATTCAGTTCATGTGTAGCCAAGTTTACATTCCCTCTATAAGTGATATCTTATGACTAGTTTCTTTTTCTGTGTGACTTATTTCACTCAGAATCATCTTACCTAAATCCACTCATTATGCTGCTACGGGCCTGATGACATTGATTTCATTGCAGAGTGATATTCCATTCTATGTAAGTACCACAACTTCTTTATCCATTTTTCTCTTTCTGGGATACTTAAGTTGTTCCGTTGTCGAGGTTCTTGTAAACACAGCAGCCCTAAACTTTGGGGTGGCTGAGTCTTGTTGATTTTAATTTTCCTAAGCTATAGGGCCATAGGTGGAAGTGCCCGAGTCTCTGTAGCTTTGTTTTTTAGAGGTTTCAGGAAACACCATACACTTCTCCAGAGTGGCTGTTGGCCATTTACATCCCGCCCATCAGCATAACAAGGCTCCCTGTTCTCCATGGCCTGTCCTGCCTTTCTGGTTTTTACACTTTTTTCAGATGGCCCATTTGACCGGTGGGAAGTGAGACTTCATTGTAGTGCGGATTTCCATTGCACACTTCCTTGGTTGGCAAAAAAGGCCGTATGCGTTTTTTCCTGGATATATTCAGCAAAAAACGCATATGCATTTTTTGGCCAAGTGCATCATTGTCGAAGTTCTGCCACTTTTCATATGCTTTAAATGCAGTTTCCATCTACCTCCTGAAATATATTTCCTGCAATTGTGCCGTGCTTTCAAGTCCTCTTTGCAGCCTTACCTCAATATATTTTTGGACGATAGCTGTCATTTATAACTCTGCAGGTTTATGAATTACAGTGCCCCTAAGGTCCTTTCTTCAACTCGCTTTCTTGTGAGCTGGCCGCAACACCGCAGGATTGCTTCAGGCCCTAATCTGGTTCCGGCACGGCACGCTGAGCCTTTTGTTAATTCCTCTTCCTGGTGGGAAATTAGAGTGAAATGTGACCGTCCAAACACCTACAGCTAGTCTCTCATTGGTTCTCCCTATTCCCGTTCAACCTCTGCAGAACCTGCTAACTGTGCTAAACAGGAGTTTTAAGGCACAGACTCTCCACGTGGGGAGATTTTTAGTAAAGCATCTGGAATGGCGAACCCGTGTACCAAGGGACAAAAAATGAGATGCGTTTTAGAAACGTTGTCCGATCACATGGTGTACAATCCTCTGGGTTTCCCATGCATGTTTTAGCTGTAGGAAGAATCCCTTAAACCAGGAGAGTTGGGACCCATGGAATGGGTAGCATACAGTATTACTTCAAAGGGTCTCCATTTGCTCACCGAACCTCACGAATCCTCTCAGCCCCAAATGTCCTGCCTTATGTTTCACCCAGCTGTGGGTGTAGATGTGGTAAATCCAAGTTTCATCACAAGCCCTGAACGAATTATTTAAGAACTTTCTCTCCTTCACTGTCTTTGTTTTTGAAATTTATTTTAATAATGGGGTTTAGTTGATTTTCATGGCTGTGTATACTGCTCTACACACACTTGATTCTCTTACGGAGACATATAAATACATATGTTTTAATATTCTTATTGTCAGATATATTCCTCTGCAGTGAATAGGTGGTGTTGAGTCTAATTCGTTGAGCAAGGAGTATATCTCGTCTATTACATATTTGGCTTATGGAATAGTATCTGTGCTAATTTCAATCTCTGGTTTTACGTAGCACCCCAACTCATCATTCCCCTTAAGAAAGCATAAGTTTGTTTTCTAAATGTGAGACTCTGTTCTGTTTTGTAATTCAGTTCATGTGTAGCCAAGTTTACATTCCCTCTATAAGTGATATCTTATGATAAGTTTCTTTTTCTGTGTGACTTATTTCCTTTGAATTATTGTACCTAAATCCATTCATTATGCTTGTACGGGCCGGACGACATTGATTTCATTGCTGAGTGATGTTCCGTTGTACGTAAGTATGAAAACTTCTTTATCCATTTCTCTCTTTCAAGGATATTTAATTTGTACTGTAGTCGAGACTCTTG